>NW_009649190.1:2059062-2088234 GCF_000708025.1 Charadrius vociferus | reverse complement strand
CTCTTCCTTTCCATTTTTCTGCAGAACAGAAGTGAGAGTCCATTAAACATCAGGAAATGGCACTTTACTCATTGGGAGCTGAACTACTGACATTTTAGACTTTGGTAGAAATACGGCTAGATGTAAAGATTATACACACCTTTTCTTAGTTTTGCTTAGTCTTTTGCAGTAAAGAAAACAAAATCCCTCTCCTGAAGGGCAAATAAAAATTACTGTAAAGTTTTAATTGTCAAATGCCTTCACACAACTCGGAAGCCATTAATTACAACATAGGATTATATCGATAAGAAAAACGTACTCCTTACTGTTTCACAAAGTTAAATAGTGATTACTGACCAGAAGCATGGCTAGGAGTAACCACTTAAAATGTCCTAAAGGTGTTTCCACTCTCTCTTGTATTTCAGGGAAAGATAACAAAAATCTCTTGCAGTGTACTAAAAACAAAGATTCTGATTTGTACTAGGCTTCCATTATGTCAGAGTATGCTAATTTGCAAGCTCGCTCATTCCAATTCTTATATTCACGTGTTTAGATTTCTTTTCCCACCACACGGTCACTGGTAGTACCACTTGACACATTCCTTGGTGACGTGAAATCCGTTAAGAGTAAAGACTGGACACTGTTTTGGAAGGGTTTGTGATTTTCCCCTCCATTCAGATGTCTGTAGTTGTCAATCATGGGATCAAATTTTGTTCTTGCTTATACAGCAATAAATTCAAAGTAACTCCAGTGACTCTGATGGAATTACAGTGAATTGATGCCAGGGTAAATAAAAGCAGACATTTTGTGATGTGTCAGGATTAAGAAAAAAGGAACTATGGGAATAAAGGAAGAAGCTGTCTGTCAAACAGGTTTTATTTAAGTCAATTCAATGCATACAGATTAAGGGGGAAAACCCCCCCAAAAGAATTAGCAGAACCAGAAATTAATAACAAGCAAAACAGCTACATTTTGAAACCTGCCTAGAAAAGCCAGAAAGATTTGAATTATAAAAGACACATATATTTTTGGCTCTACAACACAAAACCGTACATAACAGAAAGTGTAGGAAGCTAAACTTTCCCTCAGTGAAAAAAGTTTCATGTAACTCATGCAAGAGCCCTCTCCAGCTGAGGATTTTTCACATGTCAGTAAAGAGGAGATGGGGGAAAAAATGAAAAAGGAAAAATAAAAAAAGAAGGAAGAATCATTGCACTGCAAAAACAAATAGCTACTTGAAAGCTGGAGGAGGCAGATGGAGAAGGCCCTACTTCCCATCTTCAAGTTGGATGCCTGGAGGCGGAGATACAAAACATACAGGTGCCAGCTACAATGAAGAAAGGTAAAACAATAGGGTCTATTTCAACTCAAGTAAATGAATGTGGTTTTTTTAAATGTTCATATCTCAATTATCTAACCATTTTAAACTCTAAATTTTAGAAGTGTTCTGAAATTCGGAGTGAAAGCAGAGTACTTATCTGTTTCTCTGAGCAAAAATGAATTTGAGTCTATCGGATCGGGTCTCCACCATAGTATTGGGCAGCTGGAGTAGCATGTTTTTGTCATATGACTTTGAAATTCTCTTTAAAACTATTTACATGCCTCTCTCTCTTCCCTTTCTCAAACTACCATGTTGGATGAGTCCATTCAGTTTAATGTCCTGCCTCCCAAAGCAGTCAATGAAATATGCTTCAGATCTGCTATGAGGCAGGCTGAGAAAATGAGCAAATACCCTTCCCAAGTTTCTGGCCGGAACGCTTTCAGGACTCTGTAGCTAAAGGCTTCATCCTTATGATGTCTCACATCTAATAGCTTACTGTATCCTTAGCCTACAAAGCACAAGCCTGTCCATCCTGGTAGGTGGTAACACCTTAGGTGATGTGATGTGTTGAGAAACCCACACTGAACTGTGTTGCAGAAGGCAGGCGTGATGCCTTCAGGTGGCGTTTCTTTGAGTACTTTCAGCATCCCCAGCAATACAAGGTGCTCTACCTCTGGTCAACCTTGAAGACCTTCTCTTTACCCCTCCTGGAACTCCTGTGTCATTTTAAAGACATCCTTTTAGTATCTCCTTTTTCCAGAGTAAAGTGCAACTTTCAAGACATGGATACACCATTGCGCGATACAATATTGTAATAACACCTTCAGCTTTTTTCTTAGTAACTCCTAACCTCAGATTTGCCTTTTTCTTACATGCTGAGCACTGAGCTGAAAGCTGCCGGTAACTCCATCTCTTTCCAGAATGACAATAATTACTATGGAGACAGTCAGTGTAAGCATATTTAGTTAAAGTTGTTTCTTTTTTCTATATATTTATTTACATTGATTTTTCATTTTCTGCGCTCTCTTTAAATAAAAACAAGTTCCTTATAAGATTTTCAATCTTACATGCCAGTGGCCTGATAATGCTTTGCTTTAGATGGATCCCATCCCTCTTACATAAGTCTAGCATTCCAGCCACTAAGAATTCTGTACTCATTAACCTGTTCAGATTGTGGGGCTTCATATGGCACTCAGAATCATACTAGTTTCATATTTGCACAGCAAGCGACTCCCATCACATGCTGATTCCACTATTTGTGAAGGATTAATGTTACTTCTATGTTAATATTGGAAGTCACTCAACTCCTAGAGACAGCTAAGCACGCATAAAAAAGGAAAACGTGGCATTCATTATGAAGTAATATTCTTCTTCTTAAACAGAAATGGTAAAGATTATTTTATTGCAGTTATTAGCAGTGAAAAAAATATGATTTGCCTGTGCAGGTAAGATGCCATCAGACAATATCACCAGTAGAGCACGTATCAATAACCTACAACATAAATCAATGAATGACATTTGTGAATTCTTCTTTTGATCTTCCCAGTGCCTTTAGAAAAAGAGGCAATCCTGATCCTTAGTAAACTATGTTGTTCATCAGGTGTGCCTTTGTATGTGTGTGATTATTGTCTGTAAGTTTCATTCTTTTCCTGTCACACTCAGTTTTTTTACTCGCGATTCTGAAGGAGACAGTTTATTTTTTACAAACACCCAGCTTTTTCTTTCTGGTTCTTAAAAAAACTTTAGGTACCTGACAGACTTGCTTTTGTCTTTCCGTGGCTGAGCTTAGCAAAAAGATAGAATAGTAAATCCACACATAAGCAGAACGTCACTTTAAATACAGCTGTTTTATTTTTACCCTGTGCTTAAAATGAAAAGGATTTCTCATCTCCCCAAATACTGTGAGAAATCATTGCTCTAAAAAAAGCTCAGATTTGGGGCTCTATCTCCTGGAGATTCTACACACCCCTTCCCGTGTGATGATAATCTGCTTCCCAAAATAGCTCTTAAAAAGGATGCTTTGCAATTCAGTTTAAATTTCCCTTTTCTTTGATCAGAAAAGTGGTAATAAATTTTTTAACTCTTCTTGCTGTCTTGCTTGTTTTTTCTTTCAAATTGTATAGCACCACAACCATCACACATGACAACCTCAGAAGTCTTAACATTAGTCTCATAACAGCTTAAGATTATTTCTTACAGTCTTGTAAGGGAAAGTTGCAGTAAAAAAAAGCAAAATTGGACACGAACATCTTTGTAACTGTTGACTTTTCTGTTTGTGTTTTTGTAAGAACATGAGGCACCAGTCTTCCTCTTAAAGTTAATAGAACGTGGAGGTATAACTCTTTTCTTGTCCCTCAGGAAAGAAGATAAATCTACTCCTTAGGTATAAATCAATAAAATAAACCTTGACAACTTCTGATAAGCTCTACTAGGTATATGCTGCCCTAGCAATGCAAAAGAACTGTAAACTCAGATTTACTGACCAAATTAAAACCAAATCTATGTCTGCTCTCCTTCAAAGCACATCAGAGTAGTCAGAGCATAGCATTGGATATAGTCCAGAAGACTTTATGGTTTATAATGTTCTTATTCCCCAGATAAAGTATGATACATTTAAATCCTTGAAGTGTAAAATAAAGTGTTTAACCATCAAATGGGAGATAAGAGTCACACTGTTCTTGCAGTCATGATGTTCAGGGGCTAACAAATAAAAGATATCACAAGTCCTTCCTCAGGCAGAGCCGGACCTGGAGGAGGGCTGCTCAACATATGGTCAACAGAGCCCATTGCAGCCCACCAGCTCCCAGGGATCTTCTCAGGACAGCTGAGAGGGTGACAGGATCTGGCTCATGGCCTGGGAACTTTTCACAGGCACGAGCAGGCTGCACCTGAATACCACGCTGCTCTTGTTCCACATCTCCAGCCCTATGCTTAGCTGTAATTGCACAGGCATAGGAGCTTTCTTGGAAAGTAAATCCATCACATGCAAGCAGACCCACCATAATCTTCTTGTATAGTGGACTCAAGCTGTCTACACTGAATAACTCTGACATGACTCAGAAGCATTATGCTCGCTCCATAGCAGACGAGCTACGGCATGAGAGAGACCATGAAAAACATCACTTTCCAAATACCAAAATAAGCTCACCTGCTCTGGCCAGAAAGGTTGCACATTATTGACCAAAAAAAATGTCTCAGCCTTGGTATTTTTCCTCATTTTTCACAACATTAATTTGTATCCCTTGGAACGAACCGCCTTCACTTTTTCCTCAGGTTATGCATTTTCACAACAGAATATGCATTAATTAAAACCACTACCAGAATTTCCCTCTGGTGTGAACAAATGACCAACATGGTCTTGTACAGAATCATCTCCCAGTCTGACCATGGATCATTACCACAGAAAGTTTTCTATACGAGTGTGCATGGATGTGAAAGAAAAAAAAAATATCTACCGTATCATTCATATTACACAGGAAAATTCAAGAGATTTATCTGTTTTTACCTAAGCAATCATAAAATCAGGGAACAGATAAAAGCAACCAGCACCTCTCAAATTTAGCCCAGAACACAATGTACTGACAATACATGAATGAGGTAGAGAGAGGCAAGGTAAAGTAGTCTGAGGGTTTAGTCCTGGAAACACATGCACACCTGAGTGACTTCGTTCACAGAAGGTAGTTCTACCAAAAACCAACAGGACGGAGTTATCCTAAACGCTGTGAGGCTGCAGACTTGGACCCCTTAGCAGTATTTCTGCAATTTTTTTCACTCCCTCACGTAGAGTAGCCATTGAAAAGATAGAGTTCACCACTCTAGACCGTAGAAAAAGACCGTAACTGTTTGCTGCTTGTTTACACCTTCACAACCACATTTGCTCCATGCTTAAGGTTATATTCCAGCCCCAACTACTTGATTACCACTAATGTCCATTTTGCTTGCCAGGTGGGGCTGTTAGGGTAAGATTGATTCAGAGACATTTTCTATCCTCTTCAAAACAATGTAAATACGACCATCTCGAGTCATGACATGCAGCAAACCTGACTGTCCACATAGGCAAAAATAGGACAGATAGTATAGATATAGATAGCTTTAAACACTTTTCAGGGAAGAGTTCTGAAAAAAAGCAGTGAGCTACAATCAGATGGCTCTGGATTTACACCAACAGTCAACCCAACCATGTCTGTTTTCTGGAAAAAATATATTTTTTAGGTTTATTTAATACTGTAGTGTATACTTTTATGAATAAGCTTGCATAAAATAACAAGATGACTTCTTCTTAGGTCTTTTGAGGTCCAGGAGCAGGATGATAAAATTTTTATTCTACTAACATTTTACTCAGAGGACTGGACAGGTTGGCAGAGTACCTAAGGACATTTTTATTTATTTCATTTTTTACAAAGCTTAAGTCAATCATGAGATAAACCAGCAGGTAACGCCAGCTCCCACCTCAGAAAATTCTTCATTGAAATAATATCCTTCTGAATGTATGAACTAGATTTCCTTTTCAACAACAACAAAAAAAAGTGGAACGGGACAAATGGACTTTCTTCACTGCTAAGAAGTATCCAGATAAGGACAGACTTGAAGAGATCCACAATGCTGCTCCATGTACGTGCTGGAGCACTGTGAAAAACGGTAGTAACCGGGCTAACACTGTGACTTCAAACTACTGCTGTTTGGATCTTTCCCTTCTCAAAACGCAGAGGGAGTGGCATAGTTATATACCTTCATGATGTCTCCTACTGTTGTATTCTGAAATCAAGTAGGGGAATAGACGTCCCCCATTACCTTTCCTGTGTATATCTCTTGGGTGTCACAACCCAGGCACTCAGCCTGAGCGCACAGTGAGATGTCACGTGGGATATTGTTTAAGTACTGAACTGTTCCTTTTTGATCCTGGGTTCAACAAACCATTTATTAAAGAATTTCTCCATCATTTATTAATCTTAGAACTCTCTCTATAAAAGGCTTCCTGTAAGAAGCACAATCAAGATTTTTTGTCCTTTTAATACCAGTCTTGAGAAACCCTCATCACTTGCATCATAAGGTAAGGAAAACCACAGCAGAAAGTGTGATCTTTGCATAGATGCCCATGGATAGCCCACATGCCATAAATTAAATACAATGATGTCTACTGGAAACACAATGGTACTTAATCATATCCAGTATCATTAATGCAAAGTACATTTCATAAGCAGCTCTCAAAAAGAAAACAAAAACCCAATTAAATTCCAGAGGAGACAATTGGGGTAAAGCAATACAAAAGGGTTCTGAATGAACACAAAAACCCCTTTGAAAACAGATTGTATGGAAGTCCAGTATGTATTTTTCTAGGCTTTTAAAAACCTTTAGCTAACTTTCAGATATTATTCTCTAGGGGACAGCACACCAGCAGGTGTCAATAAAGAGAAAATTGATGAAAGACTGCTTTGGTATTAATGACAGGATAAAAGCCCTACCATGGGCAATAGGCTTCAGGAGGTCTGTTGGTCGCATGACACATTCTTTCTGTCAGCAACAACCAAATATTCACAGAACTATTAGCTGTATGGTGGACCCAGGCTAGCCTCTAGCCACCTTTTTAATCTGTTAACTGATATAACTGATTCAATAAGAAGATGTACTTAATGCACATACCAGCTGAAAAACTGTAAACATTATTACAGAATGTTTTTTAAATGGACCAATTTTACACAGAATCAATTGCATGATTTTCATCATTTTAATATTGTGCCTTCAGAGAAAATTCAGCTTCGAACAGGCAGAGAAAAGAAGCAATAGTATACATTACCACTACTGTTTCATGGAACAGAAAGGTCTTTAAACAGTAGTATGCTTATGAGATAAGAGATCCTTAACCACATTTTGGGCTGCTGATTCTTCCATCATTAAGAAGAAAAGGGTAGGGGGGAAAAGACATGCAAAGACCAGAAGAAAGCATCTTTCTCCACCTCCATTTTGGCAGTTGATGGGTGCACACTCCTAAATAAATAAATAATTGGGGTTTTTTTTGGATGCCAGTATTTAGGCCTATTATCACAAAATTTAGAAGTAAAAAAAAGAAAAAAATCAAAGTAGACACACCTTTTTTCCAACTCCTTCTAATAGACTGAGATTCAGCAGAACAACTCTGAAGGTGAATTGACTTTAATCTATTTACCCATTTATTAATACCACTGCCTTTTCTCAGGTTTTACCAAAAGTTACAGAATCTCTTATAATAAAGTAAAATAATCCAACTAAAAAATAATTATTTCATAATTGCATAAAAATAGTTTATTGACCAGCTTATTACTCCACAATTAGAGAGTGTTGCCTCACAAGGGGGAAAATTGTCATTTTTATTATGCCACCAAATTTGAGACATGTCTATTGATTTAACTGAAATGAGTGGTCATACAGAGCAAAATGTAGTGTTGAATTTACAGCTGGGTCATCACTTATTCTTTCAGTTGTTTTTTGATGCGACATTTGTTTCCTGGAACGGTTTGTATCTCCCACAGTGAATGCTAGCTCATGCCAAAGTGATATCCTCATTTATCATTATGAACAAAAACATAACTGTAATAATACAGAGAATATTTGAAATATTTTTTAAAAATGCTAGAGTTCATATATTTCCAATTATTTAAGTCACTGAGAAACGTTTTATTGACTTCAGCAAGTGTTAATGTCTCTCTTTCTGTGCAAGGATGTAGTATTTAAGGACATTATTTCACTGAACCTAAAGATTTTCTTTTTTTCCATTAATTCAGTCACATAGTTTATTTACTGATATTTTGTCCTCCACAATATTTAAGGAAGATTATTTGTAATCTGAGGTGATCATAATTTCACAATCATTAATCTTTGCACAAATTAATTTTAAAAAAAAAAAGATTTGCACAGAAGTTGACAGTAAAGTATAGCTTTGCTCACTTAAGTGAAAATAGGAATATATACACCTGAATAATTTCTATCTTGCAATGAAAGCAAGTCTTTTGAAAATGAAGACTTATTTTCTTAACATATTTATCTACAATTCAGAACCAGATCAGTCACCTATAAAAATGTTTTGTGGTCAGTGCAACTTGTCCAGATTTAGAACAGTGGGAAAATTAGCTTTTAAAAAAAATAAATGTTTAAAGACCTAAGACATAGATAAGTTCAAAAACCTATAATGTCTGTGTATATGTTTCATGTGGTCATTGAAACACCCAGAAAGTATCTCTGATTATCTCTCAAGAAATAAGATTTTCAGACTATGAAAGTGACTGGTCATAAACCAAAACTTTTTTGCAACCTTAATTATACAAGGTAGGATGTATGGTTGGCAGTTATAAAACCATCTTTGCTACAGCTAGGCAAAATTCACCTGTAATACATCTTGTTTGCTGAGTCTTTACAGGACCTTAAAGTTGCTCTGAGCTACAGCATGAATCACGTTCAGTATAACTGCAATTACAGGTGAATTCGGCAAGTGGTCCAAGTCCCCTTATTTGTCTTTCTAAACACAAAGTACACATGCAATATGCATTCCAGTCCTCATGTTCTTTTAATTAATAAAATATAAGACTGTTTCTAGGCCTGTGAAAGTCTTTAAAGACATTTCCTTTTTTGCAGATTTTTTCCATAGAAATAAGACATTTATGTACAAAGTTTTGCAAACCCTCTGCCTCCTCAGAAAAACATCACTCTGCCAGTCAAAAAAACCAACTCAAAGCCCCACCTACCATACACAGAACTCTGAAGAGTTCTTCTAATTGGCAACTCACATATTAAACATATTCCCTGTTTCTTCCATGTTTTCTGTTGTCAATCTTACGTGGTTGAGCTAGCAAACTCTAAAAGGAAAATCTGAAGATATTTGCCGCTAACACTGCCATCAACTTAGTCCAACAAACAGAAAAGCACCAAAATGAAGAACAAAACAAACCAAAAAAATTTCAAACAACTTTCCTCCCTCCCCCCAGTTTGATGACTTGGTTTCTAAGGAAAACCTAGAGGTGATTGCATGAGTTTAGCCAGGAACTGGTGAGTCTATGAACTATTTCGTTGCTAATGCATATATTCTCTCACCCTTCCAGGATATCCCAAACGACAGTCTGCTCCTCTCCATTTGCTCAAGAATCAGAGTTTGCTTCTCTTTTTCGTACTTTCACTCCACATGTACCAGAAAAGAAACTTTCCTCCTTACCTCCAGAACATACCCTGTGCCTCTCTGAGAGCTGCTGGAATGGAACTGCTGCTCACATTTAACACTTGGTAAAAAAGCTAAAGAAATGGACATAAAGATTCATACATCTCTAAAGGTTCAACTTATTTGCTTGCATAAGCAGGTAGAAAGGGGAAAGGGAGAGAATCTGTGTGCTCACATTATTCTGCAGGAACACAGAGTAGAAAGGCAGCTCTATTTTTGTCCCCTACGTGTTTACATTCTTATGCACTGACCAGGAGGAAAGCAGTTTCTCTTACTGATGACAGAAGAGACGCCGACCCTTCCTACTTTGACGGTCAGCCAGGAGCAAAGTCGTCCTAGAGAAGATGTAGCTGAATCATTGCAGAATAAATGCTTCCCCAATACGTTCTTCCTTTGGGCAGTGGGAAAGTTGGGGTAAAACTGTGTTTCTATCCCCCCTCCTCCATCGACAGAAACGCATATGCATCCTGAAACAATTTTATCTGCTTTGAATACAGTACATCTAGGTGACTGTATGTCCCTCCTCTCGATATCCTGCCTCCTGACAGGTGTAAGGAGCTTTAAAATGAAAAGTTATGCCCTGAATATTCACTTCTGTAGCTTGAGCAATCACAAAGTGGCTGAGACAGTAATTAAGCATAATAAATCAAAGCACACATTGCGGAATTTCTTAGAAGAGGAGCCCATCTCTGCCCCCAACAGACAATTTTTACATAAAAATCTGGAATGCAAAATGTTTGGCACATGGTATTTCACTTCTGGCACACCAAAAAGAACAACCCCTCCCTCTAACAAATGATGCAAAATCAAAATAAATCTGTTTTATTGGAAATTCGTATAGACCTAAGGATTAATAAGAAGCCAGAAAAAGCTAGCCAGTTAAACCGTAACACTGCAGCTTAGTTTAATCCATGGTGGGAAAGGGTGTAGTCCGGCTTTTAATTCACATTAATACTAGCGTAAAAGCATCTTTGCCAACGGGTAGGACAACCTGGCAAGGAGGCCTTCAAACTAGGAACAATACGGGGAGAGAGCAATGACCAACAAACAAGTGAGGAAGCGGTGAGGTGGACTGACAACTGGCTTAACTGCTGGGCTTAGGGGGTTGTGACACGCCGCATGAAGTCCAGCTGGAAGCCACTTAATAGCATTATGATTGGAGGATTGATGCTATGGCAAATACAGTTTTTCTTCTTCAATTATGACCTAGAAAATGGGAAAAAATGCACTCTTGGAAGGTTTGCGGATGATACAATCTGGGAGCGAGAAGTTGTTACATCAGATGTTTGTGCTGCAAGAAGGTTCAGAGGGACCTTAACAGGCTGGAGAAATGAGCCAAAAGGAACCTCATTGAGTTCAACAGAGGAAGCTGCAAAGTCCTGCATCTGGGAGGAATAAATCTCTGCACTAGGACAGCCTGGGGGCCAACCAGCTGGCAAGCAGATTGCCAGGCAAGGACCCGAAGGTCCTGGTAGACACAAAATTTAACACGAGCCAGCAATACGCTGTTGCAGCAAAGAAAGCCAACAGCATTGCGGTCTGCGTTGGGAAGAGTGCTGCCAGCAGGTTCATGGAGATTATCCTTCCCCTCTGCTACACTGGTGAGGCAAATCTGCAGTGCTGAGTCAAAGTCTGGGCTCCTCAATACAAGAGAAACATGGACATACTAGAGCAAATCCAGTAAAGGGCCAGAAAGATGATAAGGTGTTTGAAGCATCCGACATAGGAGGAAAGGCTGAAAGAGCTGGGACTGTTCAGGCTGGAGCAGAGAAGCATTGGAGGGGTAAAGAAGACAAAGCCAGAATCTTCTCTGTGGTGCCCAGTGAAAGGACAGGAAGCAATAGGCACAACAATTATATACATGAAATTCTGATTAATTATAAGAAAAAACATTTTTACTTTGTAAGCAGTCAAACACTGAAACAGGCTGCCTGGAGAAGTTGGGGAGTCTCCATCTTTCATGATATTCCTCACACATTTGGACACTGTCCCGGGCAATGTGTTCTAGCTGACCCTGTTTTGAGTAGGGGGCACTAGAGTAGACAATCTCCAGAGATGCCTTCCCACCTCAACTATCATGTGATTCTGTGGTTACTATCTATTGTACACATTTTTGTAATAATGCTGGAATAAAGTTGAGAAAATCTGTCCTAAGATAATTGTTTTCAAGCAAAGTGCTAAAAATCTTCTCAAAGAAAAAAGCGACAGATAGATTAACAATGAAGGCTAAAGGAAACTTTTTGGAATGAGTCAAATTCAACAGAGGAATTTTAGCAGTGACTACAACAGTAAAACTCTACATCTATATCACCCAAATTATTATGTATTTACATACAGATTAGAGATCTAAAATTAGTCACAGACTAATTTAATTTCTTAATTCCCTACCTGGATTCTTTTAATCTCACTGACTTCCAGCACATGTCCAAGCATGTTATGGAAAGTTCATACAAAGAAATACAAAACCAGTGACCCAGCCATACCTTATTGGAGTAAAGATTTAGAGTCTGATATTTTCACTTTAATCAGTTTTCCCCCAAAAGGACAATGGAACTCTTAACTAGACTACCAAACTGTAGCTCATTGTAAGCTAGGATGCTAAAATAAATCTCCCATAGAACTGTGTAAGAAGCAGTTTCTGAAGGAATCATTGTGTTTATAAAAAATCCTTTTCCTGTACATTGGAAAGGAAAGACCATCAATTTGATTAAAGAGCCCAAGTTTAGGAAGAAAAGCTGTTGAGTTGCTTTTCACAACAGTAAATGATTATAGGTATTATTAAGCAGATGGAAAGCAAAGTGTATTTCTACAACAAACTTGCAGGTAGGGGAAATGTACTGTTGAAATCAAATTACCAATATTAAAAGTTGAGGCCTCTAAGAACATTACAATTAAAGAGGCGTGTGGGGCTGGCAGAGGAGGATGGTAAATTAACTTAAAAAAACCCAAACCAAACAATAGAAGCCATATGAGAGTTGCTGACTGTCACAGCTCTTCTTAAAGACTGCCAAACTTCTCAGGCATGTGTTTTTGCCTTTTTCTTTTATGAAAGTCTTAGGACAAAGTCTACTTCTCCCATTGGCTGATAGGGCTGATTTCACTGGAAACTTTTATACAGAAGGAGAACAGAAAAAAATCTGTTAATTTTCTGTTCAGAATGAGACATTCAAAAGAAAAGGTCACAGACGACATCTGACATTTGGGCTGGGTAAAGGGAAATCAGGCAAAAAAGTGGACTTTTGCAAGGCACACTGGCACAAAGGAGCAAGTGAAGTTGTGTGAACAGATGAAATAAAACAGATAAGAGAAGGTCTGGAAAAAATCGAAGAGGGTATCAACTCCTGAGGTCCGCAAAAGTAAAAAGACAATGCACAAGAAAAGAGAGGACATAAAGCCAGGACATAAAGTTCAAGAAGATGTCATTGTGAAAGTACAAGGATAATATGATTTTACAGAAGAAACAGGTGATATCAAAGGTAGGAAAGACATGAGGAAGAATGAGTTTGGAGAAGACTGTTGGAGGCACAAGCAGTGAGAGTGTATTGCCACAGAGTCTTGGTGGAATGCCAGTGGGTCCAGGGCAGACTTAGAAGGAAAGGAACATGAAGGAATTTTCTTAGATAAGCTTTCTGAGGAGTTTAGAAATTAAAGGGAAATGGAATGTGACTATTAATGTTCCATACAAATTACCGAAGTCTGTTGTGGGCAGAACAGAGAAGAGATAGACTGAAACAAAAACATTAATACAGCAGCCTTGCATGGGCAGAAGAGTTTCACACAGAGCATGTTTGTGTCTAAGTTCTGCTTCCCATACACAATCTAACCACAAGAGATATGCCAAAAAGGAATAGAAAACTGCACATAATAGCAATTATCTTATAGCAAGAGCTGGCTTTCAACTCCCAAGTTTATAAGTTATCCAATTTTTGAAAGGACAAATTCCGTTACCTTTGAAAAAGTAAAATTATCTTTTTAGCAATATTAACTGTGAAAATAGTATCTGGCAATGCTTATCAATCACTTTGTAATGGATGTTAATCACTGAACATTAAAAAAGATCTTTAATACCTTTAAACAAAACACAAACTCAATTTTCTATTAATACAAGGTATATCCTATATGCCTGATAGTGGGTTTGGACTAAGTAAAGAAGAAGCAATTACTTCTAGAAGTTAAACATTCTGAAATTTCAGTTACTGAATCAGTTGCCTAGATTGCACTGGGAATTCTTTTCTGACAATGATGAGATGATGTTCACCACTAGAGGACTAGTGAATCACTCTGCATACGAAGAATTTGAATGTTATTCAAAGAGCTAACATACCATTACATTTATTTTTATATAGCTAGGTAGATTTACATAAATTTAAAATGCTGTTTGTAAATATTTTGAATACATGGTTAAATCCTCTTTCTTATGTCACTATATTATATAAAATATATTATTTGGCAAAGGCCCACACTAAGTACTACTTTCTGTTGCCATGACGCAAACAAGTATCACCATAGCATAAAATGATTGCCATGGTTTCAAAATGAGTATAAAGAGAAGGAAAAAACAAGTTTCAGGATTGTGCTCTGAAAAGTACATCGCACAGGAGAGCCAAATGTCAATATCCATAAGGTTACAGCAACTGAATGGGCATTTGTTGATGTAATGTAGCTCCGCATAAGTGCATTCCTCTGTCAGTACACAGTAGGAGGAGTATTAATTTTTAAATGTGCAACAACAAATGTGGATTAAAATCTGCTTAGATTTACAATTTAACATGAACCCACATCAAAAGCTGAAATCCTTCCCAAAATAAGCATAAAGCTATAAAATGTTTATCAGATAAACAATAGCTGTCATTTTACAAATAATCAGTGATATACCTATTTCAAGTCATCAGTGGCATACTAAATGTGATTTCTCACTGAGCATATCCTGAACATTTGCATCTCTCATAAGGTAAATCATTAGCCTTTAGAGCACAGATGTTCTGACAATCTCTCATCTACATGGCTCCACATATCATATTTTAATAAACTACTTTCTAAAACTTTCATGAATGTAAGGCTTTCTAAGGTTTAAGCAGAAACTAGATAAAATACATTTTATATTTTAATTATTTTACTTCGAGTTGAAGTGACTGGTTGAAATTGGATATAAGGAAAACCACAAAAATGTATTTGTGTACTGCTTCAAAGCCTTTCTTCAGTCTTCCAGCTCAGAAATTCTCAAATATGTTCTGTGCAAAAAGTGAAGGGTGCAAAATTACCCCCTTCCATTATTCAGGGCTTGAAAAGTAAGACAAAGGTGAAATTATTTGTCCAAATGTACAGAAGAGGCAGACATTGAAAGCATAATCATTGATTAAAGAATATTCAGCAGCACTAGGAAGCATAATATTTTCTGTTTTAAAGTACTAAAATGTTGTAAAAGAATGCTGAATTACACTTCTTTGTAACTGAAATATAACTATTTTATCTAAAAGCTAGTATTTAAAATCAGAAAAAGTTAAATACTAATTGTTCCCCTACTTCAAAAACCCGTAAGGAGAAAAGGAGTCCTAAGGCCATATCTACGTAGTTTCTGAGATATGCAGAAATCAAATGTCTATCACAGGGTGGAAAATTAAAATAAATCCCAGAGTAGTACCAGATTGGAAAATTCAACAGTAATGAAATTTTACAGAATTCACTTGCCTTCTACAGATTAACTTTTTCTAGACAGTTCCTTTGACACTGAAAAATTTCAAACCTAACATATTGGTTTAGTATAGCTGTACAAAATGTAAACCTGGAATAAGTTCACTGCTTCTGATACACAACACAGGTCAATGCTGACCGCATAACCTCCATGCCCCTACACTGTCTTTGCTTTGTGTTAGCAGAGTTTAGCAAAACTTGACTACACTAGACAGTCAAAATCATTTTATGGTGGCTGTGAATCATTAACATAACACAATCTTTTTCCAAAATAATGAGAGAATCCTTGCATTGTTTCCTTTCAGAAGCAAATAAATGTGAGAAGGTATTTCTTATAATATTGGATATTCCTAAAGACATAATAAATTTGATCATTTCATATAATGTAATGAAAATAAGATGACACAAGAATAGTCATGCTTCTCAATAGGCAAAATAATTTCTAAAGACGTATATTCTGCTTACAGAAAAACAGGAAAAAATGCATTCATTCATCTCAGCCATGTTGAAATCAGGTTCACATAAGGAATGCTTGAAACAGTCTAGCTTTTCCAAAATGCACCTCTGAAAATCCAGAAAGTAAACGAATTAAGTCATGGTACATTAAAACAAATTTAATTTTGAGGACAAAGTTCTCTGTCATCTGGATTCCATGTTTAGAGAATTTGGACCAATATGTAAATAAAAAAAATTACAAATAAGAACTTCAACAGATTATTTGTCCTTCCACATCCTATATTAATTTCTCCTTTGGAAAGCTAGGAAGTCTGTATTGAAAAGTGTACATGAGAGAGAGAGAATTTATGTAGGTGCAACTCTCAAAAACTTATCAGTGCTGGTTCTTATTAATGTTATTGCAATTCACACAAACCTTCCTTTTTGTCTTCTGCAGCAATCTTCGCTTTTGTGTCTGTTATATCTTTGAAAGAGGCGAGAAAGAGTACTACATCTCCTTTTTCATTCTTTATAGGAACAATATCCAGTAGGCACCAGAATGAAGACCCTGCAAGGATAAAGAATGAATTTAATTCAAACAGCTGTCTATTAGCAGAGAGAGGGAGAAAAAAAAAAAGTGAACTACTAAATCTACAACTAATGTAATTCTGAAAAAAAAAATAAAAAAATCTTATTTAGGAGGTCAGTAGTCAGGGAATCACAGATGTTCAGCTCATGTAAATCTCTTTGCATCATTGGTTGAAGCTCAGTAATACTGCTTTCTCTAGAAGCAAGGCATTAATTTAAATGCAAAATTTGTCTATAGGGATCATTAATAGAGTTTAATGAAGCTGCTCACTCCTCTGAAACCATGCTTTCCTTTGAACTCTCAACTGATGTTGCTTATTTTACTGGAATAGCTTTTACTTTGTTAACTTGACATCTGAAGCTTCCATGTTTACTATAGAATCATTCTAACTTAATCATCTGACTTGATACTCATTAAAACCTCTTGACAGAAGACCTGATAGTCAGAGCGTCATTCCACTAATTCAAAGATATTTAAACTAATCAGACATCAGACTTAGAATAGAAATAGAATTAACTCTTTGCATCTTACACATGGTGAGATTTATAATACCACACATCATCTGTGAAATTAATATCAGCTGTGTTACTTAACTGTCTATAATGTTCACCTTGCTAAGACTTAAGTTTGGCAATATTTTTAATTCATGTGAACCTTTCTCTCCCACTCCTGCTACATAATTATACTGCTTAAAATAAATTGTTATTGTTGTCACTGATTGCATCATATGCCCTCTGTGCAAGATATGTTGTTCAATTCCGATGACATCATTCATAAGTTTGCCATTAATGCAGACCGTTTTTAAAAAGGGTAAAAAAGAAGACCTGGGGAACTACAGGCCAATCAGTCTCACCTCTGTGCCTGGCAAGATCATGGAGCAGATCCTCCTGGAAACTATGCTAAGGCACATGGAAAATAAGGATGTGGTTGGTGGCGGCCAACATGGCTTCACTAACAGCAAATCATGCCTGACATATTTGGTGGCCTTCTACGACAGCGTTACAGCGTTGGTGGATAAGAGGAGAGCAACAGATGTCATCTACTTAGACTTTTGCAAAGAATTTGACGCTGTCCCACACAGCATCCTTGTCTCTAAATTGGAGAGACATGGATTTGATGGATGGACCACTCGATGGATAAGGAACTGGCTGGATGGCTGCACTCAAAGTGCTGTGGTCAATGGCTTGATGGCCAAGTGGAAACCAATGATGAGTGGCATTCCTCAGGGGTCAGTACTGGGACCAGTGCTGTTTAACATCTTTGTTGGCGACATGGACAGTGGGATTAAGTGCACCCTCAGCAAGTTTGCCGATGACACCAAACTGTGTGGCACAGTTGACACACTGGAGGGAAGGGATGCCATCCAGAGGGACCTGGACAGGCTGGAGAGGTGGGCCTGTGCAAACCTCATGAAGTTCAACAAGGCCAAATGCAAGGTCCTGTACTTGGGTCAGGGCAATCCCAAGCACAAATAAAGGCTAAGCAGAGAATGGACTGAGAACAGTGCTGAGGAGAAGGACTTGCAGGTGTTGGTGGATGAGAAGCTCAACATGAGCCAGCAATGTGCGTTCACAGCCCGGAAAGCTAAGCGCATCCTGGGCTGCATCAAGAGAAGCATGGCCAGCAGGTCGAGGGAGGTGATTCTACCCCTCTACTCTGCTCTCATGAGACTCCACCTGGAGTACTGTGTCCAATTTTGGAATCCTCAGCACAAGAAGGACATGGACCTGTTGAAGCAGGTCCAGAGGAGGACCATGAAGATGATCAAAGGGCTGGAACGCCTATCCTGTGAAGACAAGCTGAGAAAGTTGGGGGTGTTCAGCCTGGAGAACAGAAGGCTCTGGGGGAGACCTTATAGCAGCCTTCCAGTATCTGAAGGGTGCCTACGAGAAAGCTGGAGAGGGACTTTTTACAAGGACATGTAGTGATAGGACAAGGGGTAATGACTTAAACTAGAAGAGGGTAGATTTAGATTAGATACCAGGAAGAAATTTTTCACTTTAAGGTTGTAAGGCACAGGCACAGCTTGCCCAGAGAAGTCACAGATGCCTCAGCCCTGGAGGTGTTCAAGGCCAGGCTGGATGGGGCTTTGAGCAACCTGGTCTAGTGGGAGGTGTCCCCGCCCGTAGCAGGGGGCTTGGAACTTTAAGGGATCTTTAAGGTCTCTTCCAACTTAAACCATTCTATGATTCTATAATATGTGCTTGCACTCTGTCAAGAACAGTAGTGTGCTATCATTCACTATTGGGGAGCGTTTCTGGAAAAAATATACTGATCCAATGCAATCCATTACATAGCTTTTACTGAAAGCCAGCATCATATAATTCTATAAGCCAAAAGAAGAACTTTCTACTCATCAAAAAAGTAGTGCCCTCTTTTGTTACAATTCTTTTGAGCGCACTCATCTGTGAGACAGAATTTCCTTCCCTGCTTCAGATGGTGCATACAAAGGTCTTCTGTATTGTCAAGAGTCGTCTATCAAAGAAATTTCTTTTCGAGGTTCATTTATATACAGATTCTCTTTATTGCTCCAAGCCACCACTCTTGGAGAAAGCCTAATCTTTCTCGTGCATTACGAACTGAAGGTTCAAAATATATTTTAATATCCTCAAGGCTTACATAAGCACATCACAGGAAAGCAGAAAAGAGACCAAATGAAGCATAATCTTATCACAAAGCAATTTGTTTATAGTCCACCTTTTATATATACATAAAAAAGAGTGCTTTATGGTCACTTTCTCAACCACCCTTTCTACCTTTCCTCGCTCCAAGAGCTAGAAGCCTGTCCCCAGACTGAAATCAAAACAAAGGTCAACAGACCAAAGGATTTAAAAGAGAGATTTTACACAAACCCTTCCCATCAGTATGCCAATAGCCTTCAGAGACAGGCATTCTTTTCACCAGAAAATAAGGCCTGCTTAAAACAAGGAACACATTCAGACTATTAGCCCTATTGTTGAGCTATGTGTGCTTAATGTGCAAAAATATTCAATCTTCAGTCATGCCCACCTCAGACAATGCTCAATGAAATAGTCAGAATAGAAATCTTTGGTGGATATTTGGGTATTGCAGAGGTATCATAATATAGAAATGGAATGGGATTATTGACAACTAGTTTATTTAATTCTTTAATAAAATAATTACATTCTGCATCCATCTCCTCAAAATTTTGAGCTTTTCTGCAGTAATTATCTTCTTAGCCACACATGTTCCTATGAGTTACTTAGAACCAGTGACACTGATGCAAACTATGTTCTGCTTTTGCTGTAGCCAGCCTGGAAGCAGTTTTGCCCAGACAGTCAAGCTTAACTCTTCCCTTTTTTTTGCCATGTGTTAACCATCAGAGGTTATATCCACTTCCAGACCTTCACTTCCTCAGGACTTGCTTGCCACACCACCCTCCAAGACAGACACCAAGGCAGCTTGTATTGCCCCTTCCATCACTCAAGGGCAGGTAATGAATGAACAAATTCCTGTGATTCACCTCCACCTCTCTGTGGTGAGAGGAAGAGGGATTAAGATGCAGAGCTCTTTCACAAAGCTCCGCATCTGCTCATAACACACCAGACTAGCCAAACGAAATGTTTTGTAGCCTACAAAACCAAGTACCTGAAGAAAAAATGAAAAGTGTAAATGTTTGGCATATTAGATATACGAGTCTTGTGGCACAAAACAATCACCTTTCAAGCAATAATTATCATTATATGTGCATAAGAGACATCATAAATCTGGCACATTTCTTTACATTTCAGCACTTGACTTAGTAAACTAAATGTTCTTTTAAGTAGATGTGAATGAAGCCTTAAAAAAAAAAACCAACCCTAAAACACTCCATTTTATTTCCAGGGGTTTGTTAGGTAAAAGAAAAAGATAAAAATATTTTCTTATATATAACTGTAATAAACTTGTCAATAAGGGTGATGCTAAATCTTCAGCGTTACAACACAGTCTTATTTAGGGAGTTAGTAATTGTTAGCAAAGTAAAGCTGCTGCTGGATACATGATACTGCCAGTGAAGTTTTAGCCTGATTGTTTCCACTTCTCCAGTACAGAAAGTGTGGAACCCAAGACTGACAGATCAGGATGCCAAAGATTTTGCCTGGGGAAACCAAACTGGTTCTTTCATTAGCTTATCCAAAGATTTCAGTCGTCACTGATAACATTTGGTTTTGAATGTTCTGGGGTTTTGACAAGGTGTCAACATTTTGTTGAGGAGAGCAAAGTGCAATGCTTTAAAAAAAATGCAATTGAACTAAAGAGAAAGGGAATGGAGCTGGAAGAAAAAGTATAGCTATAATTAGAGTACTTTCTCTCTTGTAAATATCACATCTTTGACAATGATCAATTAACACAGCTAATGCCAGGTTTTGCTGCTTTAAGCAAATAAGCACCATAAGCACCTCATTCTTCTCCATCATCTCTGTGGAAATCACATGTATGTATTAAAAAAAATGTATCCATTTTCTTGAATTCTGCTACTGTAGATGACAGCCTGTGTGTTATATCCTAGTGACAGTCTTTGGTCTGATGATATTGCAAGAAAACTAACAAGAACACACATGGACTGTCAGGTAACTGGCTTATATGGACACTGCTGGTTGTGCTAACTGTAGTAGTTAACGAAGGCTCAAGAGCTTGTTTACCCACATTCTGTATGGTGAAAAGATCATGCTTGTATCTTGCAAGTAATTCTCCCTACAAGTTTTAACAGTCAACGTAAATCCATTCCAGAATGTCTTAAACCAGAATACAGTAGAAGAGGAAAGGTGATAGATAAGATACCTTAGTAACAAAGTAAAAATTGCACTTCAGTATGAATAAGTAAGTATTAATCCTGTGGAACTGATTTAGAAATTTTCATTGAAAGTATCCCTGTATCCCTCTGTATAAGCTATGGAGAACCATGTGAAATTATTCAAATCTACCACACCTCATCAGAGAATGTGCACATCCCCCCTCCATGTGTTTCTACCCTCTTTTCCATGCCCTTGTGCTCTGCTCCCTCTAATTCCAGGTAACTCAGTGACCCATTTGTCGCGTTGCCCATGAAGTCTAACTTTTTTTGCCATCACTGCCATGATGGAAAGAAGGAAAGGATGTTCTAAGAGGAGACACTTTTCAGCACAGCAACCTCCTATCCTTGCCTCTCCTGCAAACTGCCAGGGTTAAGCAGAGAGAGGCTTAACTCACCACCTCAAAGTCTCCATTTATTACGACGTGGATACAGACTGCCTCGGATACGGCAGCTCCTAGTTTGAGTGTGTGACTTTTCCAACCTCAGTGTTCTTTACACATTTTTGTATGCAACAGCTCATACAGTCTGCAGTGCATATTTATATGCAAACTAATTTATGGACTCCACCACATCTACGTTTCAGCTTTGTTTACTCAGCTTTCCTGCCTCTCTCTTTATAACTCGACTATCTTTCCTACTTAATGAAACTCCATTTCAAAATCCTCTGGTTACATTTGAGTTTTCATTGAGCAAAAGCAGAGAAGCTAAGCAATGCCTGTTAAAACCATGTGACATTCATTATCCTTATGTGTACTACTTACTTTTTGTCCACTCTAATTTCCTTTTCCTATCTCCATCCAGATTAGTAAAGAAAACTGCATTTAAGGAGATAAGTACTTCCCTGATGTAATACATTTACCAGGTTACAGTTATAACAATTAGCAAAATACACAGGATTATCTAAAAATTCAGTCGAGTCAATGAAATGGATTCTGTTTAAATGCAAAAGGCTTCAGGGCAGATTCATTAATATTAGCAGCCTGCAACTTACTTTGCCTCCACTGCCAAAGATCATTACTCTGTCATGGTCATAATATTACAAGGCATTCAGCATTTGTCAGCTGACTCCTGGGAAAGCACTAATTGAGACAGTCTATTTATACAATTAAATATCCAGTATCTGTAGTTAAAGTGGAAAAAAAAACCCAACAAACAACAAAAAACAAAATAAAAATCAAATTCTGTTTCTTTTATATCTTTGTATGGACTCTTTCAGAAATAATCAGGCTCAATCCTTCCTGAGCAGCCTAGTCTTTATGTTCTTCAGCCACATTCTGCTTTTGTTATTGCTTTGAGTTGAGCAATATCAAAATGAGCAAAGTTTGCTTTCCCTTGGTTACTGTATTTTTGAAATCTGTTAGAACTGTGCTTACAACCTATGGTCCTTATTCCTTTTGGATTTTCAGAGCTCCTAATCCATCATGTAGATATAATCACAGCAGTAAATATGATTTCATAGCCTACAGAGGGATGCACTTTTGTCCCTTGGAAAAAAAAGCAAGAAATTTTCTTAAGCCAGGATGATCTCTCATATACATGTATGTATGTATGTGTGCATATATATTTACATATATACACATATATATGAAAACACATGTATTTATAGACTGTTTTTCATTTCTCTCAGTTTCTCCCTATAAGCTACCTAATCCTTTTGAAATTGTCTGATATTTTGACATGAGGAAGAGGTGTAGCCCACATTGATCTAAACACAACCATGTTTGCAAATGGCATTGCTGTGCTTTTAAGCTTCTTATTTTATTCTCTTAAAAAGAAGCTTCAAAGATGACAAAATTTCCTGTAGGCAAGAACACAGCAATGCCAAAACAGACCATTACGCTATACAGAAAATTTTCCACTTTTTCAAATAACAAGTGATAACAATATAAACAAAAAAATATCTTCATGTAAGATATATTCATGACCCTGATTCTGGTGTCTCTGGCAGTGGCAGCCTGGAGAGGGTTGGGAGTCTGCAGAATGGGAGGTCTCCCAGCACTGGGAGAGGTGTTAATCCCAGTCTCACGTTTATTCGTACAGCTTTCAACAGACATTGGAAGAGGGGATTCTGCTGGTTAGTTGTACCCTTACTTTGCAAAGCTCCATTTTAGAAACATCATTTATTTTCCACTTCTTTTTCCACAAAGTTAGGTCAGAGAAGTTTTTTTGCTTAACAAGAATATCAGTACCTCCATGGCTCCTGTCTATTGTTTTAGTTTTACCCGTTAATATTAATCAGCAGTTTTAAGCAAGTTCAAGGATTTTCTGTTGACCCCACGATTCAAGAACTTTAACCTGCACTTGACATGCTGCCCACTGGCACCTTTCTGGAAGGAAAGGCCTAAAGCTGGGACCTGAGAAAGGGTTGAGTCGCGGATCTGGATTGATACCTCCATCCTGTCAGGTTTATGATTTTTATACAGAAGGGTTTTGAAACACACACTGAGGAATTACGTAATGCTGTAGAGAGGATTAATCTTCCCAGTTCACCACTTGAATCCATGTAAGCACATGCTGTAAACAGAGCCTGAGCCTGCCCACTGAAAAGACTTAGAACCCCGCCAATTGGAAAGTAGTAGGTTTTAACCTTTTAATTACTTAACTGCTCTATAAAATCAGACTGCTTTTGCAATTCCCCAGCCAACTCAGTGAGAGGGTTCAATAGACAGTGCTACCATGAGGCTCCTGCTGCTCTTCCAAAAAACGATCAAGCTAAAGCAAGAACTCATTGCAATTGTCAGCACAGGAGGTGACAATTAGTCTGCACCATGATCCAGTACGTGGATTTGGGAATCACGAACAGCATGAGGAAAAGTCAGCAGAAGGGAGGCAGGTAGCCATCTGGAGAAATGGCACTTTGATCTTTCTTTATCCAAAGAACAGCCTAACTGGTCATGCTGCAGCATGGGGATGCAAGTCAGCTTTTAGCTAAAGCTTGATTTAAAACTCTTAAAAATAAAAGGTAGCTGATCAGCAGCCTCAGCGTGGCCATAAAATTGTGAGAAAATTTGAAGAGAAGAGTGACCAGTCTGATGTAGTACAAACATCTCACTGCAAAATAAATACCTACACCTCTTCCTAAAAATGGATTTGTGAAAAGTATCATAATGAAATGTATCTTAAAAAAAAAGTTAAAAATTGTTTTCAGTATTACTAACAGCCATTCATATTAAGTGCAGTCGGAAACCCAGGGTGCCTGTGTGGATCAGAGAAGCTGTAAGCATCTGTAAGCATCTGTAAGCGATGAAGAGCCCATCACTTTGTAACAATGCAGTAAGCAGCAGGAAACTCTCATACGGATTTATTTACTTATCAATGTGCTTCTAGGAGAACAAATCTTTTCACAGTGAATTATGCTTTTAATAAATCATGTTGCTATTGAAAGAAGCTATTAGCCAATGTCACTGCAAGCACCATCAGAACAAAATATCAACGCTGTCAGTTAGTAAGCAGCAGTCTTGTTGAAGTCTCACTAAATTACAGCAAAAGATCTCAGATGTTTTAGATCACATTGCAAGCAGGGGATTTTACTGCTTTTTTTTTTTTTTTTTTAACTTCTAACTGAAGTTCATTCCCTTTTTCATCTCCTCACAGGTTTTCGTTGATCACTTCACCTGAGGCTCTACAGAATTTAAGACAGGACTCTCTGGAGGAGCAGAAGTCTGCCCTGTCTGCCTCTTCTGCTGCAGAAGCTGGGACTCTCTCTAAAACACCTGCACACTTCAAGACTACACTGCAACTATACTGCTTTTGAAGACAAAGACTTCCCCGAGATTAGCCAAACTTCTTAATGACTACTGGGCAGGGAAAAGGAAAGAGAAAAGAGGAAAAGAAAGGGGAAAGGGGAAAAAGAAGGAAAAAGAAGGAAAAAGAAGGAAAAAGAAGGAAAAAGAAGGAAAAAGAAGGAAAAAGAAGGAAAAAGAAGGAAAAAGAAAGAAAAAGAAAGAAAAAGAAAGAAAAGACGATGCTTTTATAAAGATAAAAACTATTATTTATGGCTCATGTAATTGCAATTAGATATTACCATCAGATAAATTTTTCAGTGTTGCTTACTCTTTTTATTCCTCTCCTCTTGTATTTTGTACTATAATTTAGATAATGTGAGCAAACCAACCTCAAAAGCTTTTTGGCTTTCCTATTTTTAGGCCACGTTTTTAAGGCAGAGCAGCAGTGGTGCAGCGGTGGAGCAGCAGTAAGGTCACGTTGCTATGAACCATCCACCCAAGCAGCTTGTCAAGGGACTTCCTCTACATCAGGAACTAGATATCACTAGAAAAGTTGATGTCTCTGTGCAGAATTTTTTTTTCCCCAATTAGAGAATTCTAATAAATGCCTCTTTTCTAACTGCTGGGCTTAATATTTCCCAAAGATATGGTGGATTTCAGGGTGTCAGTTCATATTAAAAAGGTACCATACAACTCCCATGTTTCAAAAAAGCTACAGGATAGTTTCGGCCAACCACTAAAAGTAGGTTTTTAAACTTCTTGTTGGAAAAAAGGGATGACATTTCTGCAAAGTGCAAAATACTTTTTTTTTTTTTAGAGAAGAAAAGCTTTAAGAAAGCCTAGTTTTCTTTCATTTTAAAGGAAAACAATTTTCCTTAAATGTCTTCATAATTAATTAAGTCTTCTATAATTTTAAATAAGATTAAACTCATCATCTATCAAAAGCTTTCTTTGTTTGCTTAATGCAAGTCCTGAATTAACTGCAAATAATATAATGGAGCCTTTGTTATCCTGTAGCCACATTGTTCAACTGCAACCATGGCAGAAGCTATAGATGAGGTCTCATGGCTTGAGGTTTTTTCATTTGCCTGTGGCTGTCATTGCTGCTTCTGTGAGAGCACCTGGATTTCAAATGGCCTTTTGCTTGGTGGTATCCAGTAACACAGTAAGAAGCTCCGACTTTCACTCTTTCTCCACTTGTACTCCACTCATCTGAAAGAATATCTTGGTGTTGTGGTTTGGGCCCTGGTCCTGACCTTCCAGGTACAGATATAGAATTATTAAAACACATATTATCCTACACTGATGAGAAGAACCAACATACCTTGATTTAATCATACTGACTCTTAAAAAAAAAAATAAATTAAGAAAATAAATATATCATGCCTTACTGGTCTTACAGGTTACTTAGCAGATCTTTAGGGGCTAAGACTTACAAGGCATACACCTAAGACAAACCTCAGAAAGTGCTTGAGTCAGTTTACATGTAGAAGATGACAAAGTGTCCCTTAAGTCCCCATGGTCTACCACAGATGAAGTAAACCCTACTTGTAGTCAAGTCCTAAGGCAACTCATAACGGTGCCTTCCAGCAATCTCCACTCAGTCCAGTCCTCCTGTAGCAGGGATTTTTAATTGCTGAGAAATGCCTGTGCAAACAGCCCTGTTGCTAGGGTACACAGACATGAGGGACACTACATTGAAGCCTCTCAAACGTCCATAAGTCACACATGGCCATTGCTTACTACACAGTATTTCCATACAAGTTAAACGTGTACAGAAAGGCCAATTTCCTTTCAATGAAGGAAGGTTGTACAACTACTGCAGGTCTTAAAAGGGTGTGTGTAAGAATGGACCCCTTTTTAAAGACCACTAACTGATTTTTAAGACATAGGAAATAAGTGTGACGGGGTCATAAGAGAACCAAGGTATGACCTTCTCAGCAATTGAAGGTGGAGAGCTTAGACTGGACTAAGTCAGTGATTATAGGGCTTATTGTCGCATCCTCTTACGCTGTAACAGAAAAGAAAAAAAACCCACACTGCTGCTTATTTGTACTTCAGTCTGGAGGATTGTGAAGACCTTTTTTAACTATGTGTACTTGTTATTGATAAATTTCCGCAGTGGTCTGCAGGGAGAAAAAGAAGGGTTTGTCTAAATGTAGGTCCTTAGCAGTGTCCATCTGCTTTTGGATTATTCTAAAAACTATATCCAGGCAGTGAGTTCTTTCCTTACAACTCACTTGAATTCAAAAATGTTACTTTGCATTTCCATTATCATAATTGACAACTTAATTTGCTGCAGATGTTTTGAAGAAAGTGTAGAAATAGTAAGAGAAAAAAATAATTTGAAAAATCAGCTCCTAAACTATACCATTTTAAAACTCTCTGAAGTAGTGAATAATCATAGAATTCCTTGTCTTTTAATAGTTTCCTTTTCCATTTGTCTTCAAAAAAACAATATAGCTCTGACAAATAAAAAGTTAGAAACTGACTGAGGAATCAAAATAAATACTGAAACTATGATGAAAATTGTATTTTGAGTGGGATTTTCAAAAGACATCTCTCTCTGAAGCTGCTGTTGCTGCTGCCACAGTTCTAATAGTGGTCTGTGCTAACACGGCAGAAAATATCCTGAATTAGAAGGTACAGCCAGTTAAAATGCTAAAAGGAGAAGACACATAGAGAAAAGTTCCTATCCACTTCCAGTCACTCCAGGAGGATTGTTTTCTAGTTGGTCGGAGTACAACTGCTGAAGATCATCCTTCCATTAAGATCCAAACCCAAATGTCAAAGACAATGAAATCCTGCATTTTATCCCACAGACAGGTAATCCATCTTACTCTGTCCAACTCCTTGCATACCATTCTTGCTTGCTGCAGTGTCAACTCGGAGCAGCCTGGAACTTTCTTGAAATTACATGTGGGTTGCTGGGGATGTTATAACAATCATTCCTTTAACTAACAATTAGTGAGCCGAAGCACTATGTGAATTCTGATAGCTGAGTAACTGGGAAACGCCCCATATTCAAGCTTACTAAATTCACATTAAAACTATTAAGAGCTTTAAGTCCCAAGCTTGAATAAATACTTGTTTCAAATGAACAATCTAACTTAATGATAAAAACGAAATCAGTTTTTAACTGAGTTTAAATTAAATTCAAAATATCAAAAAATGTGGCAATTAAGAAATCAACCCATATTCAGTTTTGGAAGCTTGATTTTCTTTCTGAAAAGATGAGACACATATGGAACAAAACCCGATTAAAAGTTTCAAGCTTCTACATTTTAGATCAAATTGAGCAGAAGAAACCAAGAATAACTTATTGTGTTCATACATGTGTTTCCCTCATAGCCATTTCCTATCATGATGTTTTACTCATTATTAAGCTTTTAAGAAGTATGCTGAGGGATCTCAGTCTATTCTGCGAGCTCAGAATTATCCCTAAAGCTGAACTAGTATCCCTGAAGTTATCCCTCAAAGCGTTCATTTGGTCTTGTAGCTAGGCCTACGCAGCAAGGCTGTACCTCCGAACAATGGACGAAGGCCAGATACCTCATTTCACTCTGATACCCTAAAGTCCTAGCAGGACACTGAAATGTAACCCTACGACAACTAGACGTTGCTAGTTACTTGTCTCCCACTGGCCTATGTTCCTGGCATTATACTGGGCACTAGCCTAACTGACAGTTATTTTCAGTATCAGGTAAGCCTGAATGTATTCATACAGTCATTTTGGGGCCTTTATTCCCAAAGTTGTTAAGTATTAAAATATTTTTAAAACATTTTTCTGCAACAAAGATATCTGGGTTTTTTTCTTCCTTTTTTTTTTTTTTTCCCTGCCAAGGTTGAATAAGCCTAGCTGCTTCAGAAGTTCAATTTTTCTTCTGGAAAAAAACCCAAACCCAAAACATTTAGCTAAAATGGATAATTTACCAAATTTGGTGCCTGCATTTTGCAGCTCTGTTGAAAAAAATAAGATTACTTTGAAGATAAATTTTGCTTTTATTCAAGGACAGGCTCATGTTATTTTAATACCTATTCATTTCTGGTTCCCAGTGGTACAGAAATACATGAAAATGAAAAATATAATAGGCAGTCTTGGAAATTTATTCATGCTTAGAAAATATCTTGGAATGACTTCCAGTCAAACTATACAAAGGGATGCAAGTAGGATGGATTGTGGGAATTGTTTTATCCTAAACAAGTTCTCTTTGCCTATTTAGCTTACTTCACTGATAAGCAAATTGACCTGCAATCTCTTTCTGCCTGCATTAATGATATCTAGTATAGATTTAAAGCACCCCTTCGTAATGGAAAGGAATCACAATCTATCATTCAGGACCAAGACAGTGAAATGAATACGTTAGCTTTACTTCTTTCATTTACACACATTGAAACCTCTTCTCACCGTGATCACTCATCACTATACAACACTGGAGAAAAACAGCTCTTATC
>NW_009649190.1:1993894-2059036 GCF_000708025.1 Charadrius vociferus | reverse complement strand
GGTGATTCACAAATTTGAAACCACTTGCATTGAATAACCTTCCTGAAACACGAGTTCAAGGGACTATGCGAGTCTCTTCTAAATGTTAAAAAACAACAACAAACAACAAACACCCCCCCACCCCAAGCCTCCCCAAAAAGGTAAGAGGAGGAAGCATTTAGCAGCATCTTCACAATAACCTCAACGTTTCATACTGTGAAAAATAGCAGTCATGAACACAAGCGAACTAAACAACATTTCTGTTTTGTATGTCAGAGAAAGTGAAGCTGCCTTCTCTCAACACTTTAATCTGCTGACTATTTTTTTGTCAATATGTAGTTACAACTTTTAGAAAATAACTTTTTAAAGTATTTGATATTATAGCAACAATATTGGAGGTGAAAATGTTTCATTAGTAGAGTCATAAGTAGGATCTACGAGGAAAACACGTGGCCTAAACATACGCCTAGAAATTTTAGCCATATAATAAAACAGAAGGTGATTCAACAGACACTCATAGATCCACTGAGCCCATGGGTCACTGAGCACATGTGAAGGCTCCTATAGCACTGGGGTGGTTGCAGTCCTACCACTATCTCACACTCAGTGTCCCCTGTTTGAAGATCACATGAATGATGGCGGTGTAAACGCTTAAAAAAATAGGTACATTGAAAGAGCCTGATCTAAAAGAAACAAGCTGATGAGTGTGCATCCTAGGGTACTTTCTTCCATGACTCATTCATCTTCACTCCAAAATCGTCCTTTATAAATGCCCTACCATAGGAATAAAAGCTTTGGTGGTGCACCTTGAAGTTTACTGAAGTCTATGGAGTTACTTCCCGTTCTAACATTTTTTTGTGTGACAATACATACTTAAATACTAATTTTACTCAGAGCACTTTACCCACTTTTTGAAAATCATTATTATTGTATTTATATATAGTGGCTGTGGAGAATGAGACAGTTGGATATTCAAAGTTCGGAGTATTTTATTGGTGGGACTGAAAATTCTACACAGCCAGTCCACCTTCTGGTGAGTGTTATTTTTTTACTTACAGTTTCAGCAACAAGGGGTAAGAACTTCAGTATAGAAAAAAAAAGCAGAAAATGCAGTGTCATACTGAGTGCAGGTAACAGTGTCTCACAATGCAGTTTAGAACCTTAAATTTCTTCTATGCAGATTTGTAACTTGTCATATACTTATATAAAAAGTAACACTAATATAATCATAGTGTCAATGTGCACCCAACTATCTTTATTCAAATCTATTCTTGTAGGTCTGACTATAGACATACAAAATCACTACTTAGAAACGTGTGCTATATATTGTATGCATTAATGCTAAGTTTCATTCTCTAGGACTAACAAAACAGGAAAGAAAAACTTACCATTCTTCTTATAGAACATGATTTCTCCCTTGAATTCTACCTTTTCCTCCAACGATTTCTCAATTTGAAGAATCATCTGCTCATTTGTTTCAGCACCAAGTAAAAATTTACAGCTGCAGCTCTTCTGCATGACTTCAGTCCGTGCAAATCCAGCAAGCTCGCAGAAGCCATCTGAGCAGTAAACAATAGGGAATCCTTTAGCCACCTGAGCATTTGCAAGGATGAAGTTACTATCTGTAGAAGAACACAAAAGTAAAACAGGAATTACAGTCTGAATTCTACATCATTTGACATAATAATTCCTTTAGCTACATAGGAAGGCACAACTGGACATACATTTAAAAGCAAAGTCCCAGCTGCCTGCAAACAAGAATGCAACTTCTGTTTTTAGATCATTAGTGTGAAATGAAATCAAGTCTACCAGTCCACAGAGCGCCTTCATAGGATGGTTCCTCATGGTTACGTACAGCTTGCCTCATTGCATCCTCAAGCAATAATTGACTCTAACTGCCTCTGAGGTGGATGTTAGCATATTAAAACAACCACTTGACCAAAGACTGGTAACAAACACGGAAGCTTTGGAGAAATAACAAAGGTGGTATATCATGTTGCCACGCAGACTACTTTGCAGTCTGAACAGACACAGACACATCTTAAAAAAAAGCTAACCTCTCTCTGCTCTCAATAAGGTAAAACTTTATCAACACTCAAGCTAATTTCTTTTATACAATTTTGCAAGGGAATCCTTAAAAGTAGAGTTGAGGGACATTCTGGGGCTCTGGAATTGTTTGTCCTTTGTTTTCTTCTTTTTTTTTTTTTGTGAGGGAAAAAGTTTTCATCCAAAAGCACTGTCAGCTGTCTTCCAGAGCCCCACTGTACTTCTCCTGTATGAAACAGACACTTCAAAGATTCAGCATCCTGTTATGCCTTAACGCACTTTGTAGTTTTTCAGTGTGCGTAAGATGCAACTATCATGTGTGATAAATTCAAGAATAGTATATTGACATGGACAATAAAAAGTGATGTTCAAATTTGAGTTCAAATCCTTGGCAAATCTTATAGCCTGATAGCTCATTTCCATCCTTTGCTGAAACGTCTTTGAATGTTTTGTGCCTTAGACGCTCATCTTCAGCTCACACCAACAGCTCTAGCACTTTACGGTCTTTTTAAATTAACATGGAGATCCTTTCCAGATAACATATGAACTTCTCATATAGTTTTTCTGCCTATGCTTCCTTATCTTGAAGTAAAGAAAAAAAAAGTTTTATGGGAGGACATCTCTCTACATTTCACATCGAGGGAGGAAAGACTATTTTTTGCCCATTGCTTATTAAAGAATGTTTACCTTACAGCTTGCTAGCGGGAGCTTGGGAGCAGTCTAGTCCCAAGACAGATACCTTTCATTTTTCAGAATTATGTGCGTGTGGACTCATGTGTATGCATTAAGGGAAAATACTATTAACTAACCCAGAATCCCTCGATAAATATTCATAAATTTAAAGAGAAAAAATGAACTATTTTAATGGAAAACTCAGGTTGATATGTCTAATCCCCATACAGGGATATATTATTCATGAATGAGGAAGGGAGGGACAGAATTTATAAACTAAAATAGAGAAAAAATAGGTCTGTTTCAGCCTTAACTGTCACAAGAGTTCTTCATGCATGAAATTCCAAAAACTTCAGCTACATTACTCTTTATTTACCCAAGGGTTAAAATACTATGGATGATACTGCTAGGATTTCAGTATTTTAAAGATAATGCTGAGGTTTATTAAGTGATCAATTTGTTCTTAAGACTTTGCTTCAGTTACTTGCCTTTTGCTTAAATTTAATTAAAGTCTTTCAATAAATGATGGTAATATTAAAAAACTGGCTTCTCTCATTTACCAAATATGTGATTTAAAAATGCATTCTGGTTCAGCGCAGTGCTTGACTTAGCCTGTCATTTTTATTTGCCTAACTAGGGAATAAGTATCATTACCATTCATGCACTGACATGCTGCTCCCCCTGTCAACACAAAACTAAATCCCCACACTGCCAAAAGAATTTAAATCATACGCTTGCACTGCAATTTAATGAAGGTGTTACAGAGTAAGACCTGCAGATCATACATCCCAAATGCATCTGTAGCTATCAAATTAATTTACTCCTGGGTTTCTTATTGTTTAAGATATAATTATGTGATGCAGAGACTTTATTTTTTTAAAGTCTAATTGTTGTGAATTGCACAAAACAGAATATGGAACACCAAAAGGACAGAAAAGGTGGGGAGGTGGCTCTTGGAGCACAGGAGTGTTTGAATATGATTATGAAACAGGAATACACCGGAGCTTACCAAGCATATCACGATTTTATGAAAAATTTAAGTTGGCCAAACTCTGCTGTCATTTACATCAAAATAAACCAAGAATATTTTTGGTTACTTTAACATTCATAGCAGAAAACAATTTACTTCTAAAAGCCCAAGCCAATACCAGCTAGAATAAGAGGCAATCTTTCCATTAACATCAGCTGTGCCTGATAAGGCTTGTAAGCCTAATTTTGCTGAATTTGAGTACAACAGTAAAGCATCAGCTTCAGGAAAATATAATCAGAATTATATTTTCTGTTTTTCTTGAGCTTGACATTCCAATCAAATGATGAAAGATGCACATGTAATCCCAAACTAGTAGACAAAGGGAAATATTCAAATAATTTATTGAAAAAAATCCTTATAATATTTAGGGATCAAGAAACATAATTTTGTCCAATAATCATCTGTGTTTCATTGAATCCTTCAGTAATATTTATCAAGTTATAATTAATATTTACCAATTACAGAAAGCAAAATTCCTCTTCAAACATATCTTAAAATATCCTTGTTCAAGGTTTATTTACTTCTGTAATTTGGAATACTTGGTATCACTTGCTACTCCTAGTGCCCATAAAGTGCCATAAAACATTTCAACATACAAGAACTGAGGGTGAAATTTATATCATCGAGGGTTCAGTGTGACACAAATAATGAACTCAGCATTTAATTCTATAATCTTCAGTGATAGCTAGCTAGATCTTAAAATGCAGAGTAGGAAGAATGACATTTTATTTATAATAATTTATTAGAAACCTGTGGAAGGCAGCACTTTTGCTTATCTTTGAACTTACAGTAGGAAAGTTGCAATGAGTGATACAAACCTGTTGGCCTCTACATTTTGCTATATATTTATATATAGATTGCAACGCTTCCATAATTATAAAGATGATGTTGAATTCCATATTGTTCTTTCAGCACATCGACATGAATCTTAAGTTATTTTATGAAGTTATTTTATTCAGGTTGGTTGGACCTGATGGTCAGGAGACAGTACTAGATTACTGGTAGGGTTTTTTTGGTTTGTTTTTGGTTTTTTTGGTTTTGTTTTTTTTTTTAAGACAAGAAAAGACATCTGGCCTGAATTCATTATCTATTGAGAAAAACGACACCTTGAGCCTTTTAGACTCTTTAGGAGCACAGGGCATTTGCAACAACAGAGTAGAACTGCAAATCTGCATACAACCTAAAAGAACAAATTTTGACAAAACCATGAGTAGCACTCTTCAACTCAGAAACTTTTAAGTGTTGCAAGTCTATGCAAAATAAATAAAAAAACTCAAATTGCGTATTTGTATATGAGCTTTGGATAAAAATACTTGGTTGTCTGTTCAAGCCTGTGTGTGATGTGTAAAGGATGATTTAAAAGTGCTTCTTTTAAAGATGGGACAAGACACAAAAAAAAAATCTAACAACATTCACTAAGTTTTCCTTTAGCAGCAAGTCAGCAGAGATGCATGAATACAGCAGAGGTATTCCACAACTATTCGGCACAATTTAAAGGCAGATTTGTTTCAACTATGTTTCCTTTCCTTTACGTTCATTTTCTGTGAAGATCAAATGACTTTTTCACATGAAAGTTCAAAGGAAGAATATTAGGAGCTTGTATGCCTGCATCTGCTTTGGAAGTAGGACATATTGGAGTGGACAGGACATTGATCAAGAGGAGACTCGCACGGTTTCCAGAAACCTCTACCAGACACATAGCACAGACTCAGAGACAATTAAACAAGCTGAACCAGAACTATGCTAACTACACCTTCGATCACAGGCTTACACACCTTTGCCCTGACTATACTGACCCACAAAAATTATAACTTAAGAAAGAAAACAAATTTATATCACATACCATCCGATACAGAGAGACAGGTTTGTTAAACATCCTGTGACAGTTTTAGAATTGAGATAATTAAAGGAAAAGGCCATTATGCAATTCTCTGCTTCATAATTAATGCACACAATTTGTCTGACTGTTTGTAATGAAACCATGTTACAATTAAACTCAGCACTACCTTAATAAATTTTACTGTCATCTTATTTAGCGAAAAATGACAAAAGCATTTTTGCTTTAAGACTGTAGCCCTGTCTGCTATAAATCTCATCGCTGTGCTTCCCCAGTTCTTGTAACGGTTCTTTTCAATCAAAGTCCAGATGGTTTCTGCAAGTCTTCATTTTTATCAGTGAAAAGAACATCTATCTGACTTTTTGTGCAACTGAGCACAGACAACCACCATTCTAATTTTAAATACTTAATTATTTATGAATTAAAAAGTAGGAAAAAAAAAAAAACTACAAAAGAAAAGAAAATCCCTAGCAATCAAAGAAGCTGTATTAATTAAACTCATAGTTACTCTATTGCATGGAGAACAGTCCATAATTCTTCCAGATGAAAGGATTTACTACATTTAGGTTTGATTCCACAATTCCGACATGGGCAACTTAAGAAGAGAAGTCTCATTCCAGGTTCCCGCAAATTACCGTTAGAGAGAATATGACCACCTTAACAATTAAGATTACCTAACTGGAAGATTAAAGTAGTATATGAAAACATTTAGCTTTTTGTCAGCATATTTAGATGCAAGTGAGTTTAGTTAGAGTTCAAGCTCATTTACCAACTACTGTCCTTGGAATCTGACTGAGGCCAAAATGATTTTATAATACATACACTTCCAAATATTAAAGTTCCTCTGGAAAAATCTCAGTGCGGTTAACTGTGTCACTAAGGTGATGTTAAGATTTATCCAGATCTAGGTGAGTCAGAAAGAAAGTTGATTATACTTGTACCTCTTCTCACTCTTCACTAAAAAAATACTGTATATTCCAGTTAATTTACAATAGTACAGTAAAAAGTAGAAATATTACATAATAAACTACATGTATGGACTGATGAACAAAGGACTCATCACTGTAAGTTGTATAATTGATTTAATTGTCCAAGTCATTTCAAATAAAGGCTGACATGACAAGGAAACGTATTCCTGTAGCAGTTACTAGTTCAGAGTACAAAACAATATTTGAAGTACCTAGCTCTATGGACTCAGCTCAATGGTGAGCTGCCATAACGCCTACTTAACCTGCATTGCCAAAATGAGTTTCCATTATGCAGAAGAGTTCTGAATTCAGCAGCTAAGAAATCAAACTTTCACTTTGCATTTACACCAATATCTAATCTGAACAGAGAAAATGCTCTACTGCATACAATATTTATAGCTACAAAAAGAGTTAATCTGTAGCGCAGCTTGGTATAGAGACATCCACGCAAAACTTGGGCATCTGGATGCTAACTCATCTCCTAGTCTTATTGATAAACACAGATCGTAAGCCATTTAAGAGACTCAGCATTTAATGATCTCAAACCCAGCCTTCAGTGCCATTAGTTCTTCAGGTCAATACCAGAATAATGACTGCAGCTTTCTTCATGACCAATCAAAGTACCCATTCCTAGAACAAAGCAGACCAAAAAGCCAGACAGTATCAGAGGGAAATAAAAATCAAAAACAAACCCAAAAATAACCCTCATGGTGAAATGGCCTCCTGGGATCCTACAGAGGAGAAAAAAAAAAATAAAAAAATCATCTGCTCCTCCATTAGAAATCTCCATATATGTTCCTCTTCCTTTTCTAATCTCAATTTCATTTGCATCTACCTGAACGTTAAAGTGTAAGGAATGAGAAGGATCTTGTTCAAATAATAGTGATGCTGATACTGCTAATTTATCATCACAGAGTGCTTTTAAATAAACAGTGCAATTGTAATAGGTGAACTATAGTAAAGGAGGGGAACTTTTAGCAGAGATGACTTTAAAGTTTTTTCAAAATTAAACTCCACTAGCAGAAGTAGACATCTAAGTATTTTCCTCAGAAGGAAATATTAACTAGTCTAAGATATGTCTTTTTACTCTTTCTTTATATTTACCTAGAATTATGCATTCGCATTACATGTTATGTGCAACAATGAAATACTTCTTTTCCCACCCTTAAGCAGTGTTGATTTTGACAAAATTCTATTTTTAAGTAAAAAAAATACTGTATTCTATTTGACCAGCTTTATTTGTTATTGATTGTGCAGTGAATGCCTGCACACAGTGCTAACGTAACTAAAAAACCTATATTGCAGCGGTCAAATATTTCCATGCTAGCATGCAGCTTTATGTGCATTGAAATACTGCAAGCAAAACAGAATTTGCTGATGGAAAAGATAGAGGAAAAGAAGACATTAGCAGTGGAGAGACACTGTGACTCATGAGTCGACAGCACGTTGTAACAACGTGCGATGTCATCCAGAAGTTTCTCAATGGGCATTGAAGATGCGTGTTTACCCATCAGAACTGAACTCTCTGTCCCAGAGAAGGGAGCTCAGCTGCCCTTTGGTGTTTTCTGTGGGTGCCCACTGGAGAGCAGGGTGCACAGACTCCTACCTCCAAAGGAAGAGTGTTTTGCAATTTCTCCAATAAAATACATTGAAATTTTAAGTTCAGGCACCAGGCAGAAGGGCCATTTGTGTAACTCAGCTATATTTAATTTGCTGGGGTCTCTTTTGGGTTTTTTTTTTGGTTTTTTTTCAGACTGTTCTGTAGATTCTGGAATGGTAGAAATGGAATTGCTATAAGTCAAATGAACATACTGAGTTCTCATATGTTCAAACCATAGAGCCTAATGATTTAAGAGCCCGGGATTATGATGTGGTTTCAAGTGTTCAACCGAGAGAAACGTTTGCAGATTAACAGTCCCCCTGAAGAGAAACATTTTCAAAGACAAGAGCCACATCCTTGTCAAACATTTACCAATGTGATCCTGTCCATACCTTCCTTAATCACTTGTCTGAAATAGGAATGAAATAAGGAGTTGAAAGCTGTTTTGTTTACAGCCATTTTAAGCACTACGCCACCTACTCACAATTGGTGCTCAGTTTACAGACATACCAGACTTTCACCGTTGCATAATATTTTGTGGGTTTGGTGTCTTACACATGCTTTTACTACGTATCATGCTTGATGAACCTGTTTGTAACGCTACTGCAGTGGATAGCTGTGTGGATATTTGTCCTCAGTGTACGTACTGCTACTGAAATCGCAATATATCTGAGCAGCCAGATGTTACGGATGTTGCTGACTGAGCTAGTGGAAGAATACGGGAAATAGATTAACGAGCTGTTATTCCTGCACACCTGAGGGGAAGATCATCAGCTAGACATTTTGAACCCAGTGTGAAATGCCTTTGAAAGATCATGTTCCTGCCTCTTTGAAATCTCATGCTCCTTTCTTCTTATGAGACTATGTTGATTATAAAGTGGTAGCTCAGGGGCTTGGAAAATACCCTGTTGCCAACAATACTGGGAATAAGGAATGGAATTTCTTTACAATGAAATGACTTAGGGTTGAAGAACTATTTAACTATTGTTGAGAAAATTTCATATCACTTGAAGTTTGTAGATTCTGTGGAAACATGTTTCCCTTTGGAAGTGACCCTGGAAAAAACACTGTGGTACAGCAGATTCTACATAAAAAAGAAAGTTATCAGCCTGTACATAAAGAAAATAATTTAAACATAGAAATATAAAAGGGTCTGAGTGCAAAGAGAGTGGAGAAGCTTCATAGTCCTTCCCCTTGCTTCTACCGTACAAGGCCAGTTGAAGCTATTTACTGTCCACATGCTGAGCACAGGAAACATTCAGCCACTATTCACCAAAAAAATTGAAGGACAACCAATTACACTTGCAGCCCTGGAAGTGGCCATGGAAGAAAATGAGCACATGAAAATATGCCCTCTGGATGCTAGAGACTCCTGTGAGGCACGAGTCACAAATGTGCTAATTCTCCTCTGGTGCCAGTGGGGCATCTCACACCATTGTTCCTCACCTGAACAAAATGATCTATCCTCAAAACAGACCCAGACGCAGATTTGAGTTTAATGTGAAAGCAAAAGGGACGGTAGTCATCCTTTCTCAGCACCATCTGCCCAGTGCAGCGCTTGTGCTCACGGTGGGTGATGCAGCATCCTCAGCTTTTCACCCATCACTATCGCAGATACATCTGGTCCCGCACATATGCAAAAGCTGTGTGTTGTTACTACGATTTTCATTTCCACATGCAAGATACCAGAATAACAATATCCATATCTTTCTCATGTCAAAACAACTGGCTGTTCAATTGTCACATGTTATCGTTATGTTCTCTGAAGGAGAAACATTCATCATTTCATACAAGTGCTATGCTGCCCTGAAGTTGTTACTTACAGCAGCTCAGAGCTGCTTTTCATGTATGCTACCTCGTAGATGTCATTTCTGGGCTGTTCACTGTCACTTTAACAATGCTCTATGACCCCCATGACAACTTCATGACACTTTGTTGTGACTTCTACAGTATTGATTTGTGTCTATAATTATTATACTTCAGTATTAAGGTGCCAATACAGTACCAGGACTCTATGGCTAAAAGTGACCATTTTGAGTTTTGCAGTTCATACATTCCTCTCTCACTCCCTGAAATTAAAGAGTGATCCTGAGTTAAAATTAACGGGGAGAAGAAGCAGATTCTTGTGTGCCTATTCCAGTGAAATGAGTTCTCTGTAAACTGCAAGAATTCCTGCATGCATATTTCTCAGAGAAGCAACACTAATCTAAAATGATGCTGTGGAAAAGAAAGTCTGTTCAAAGAATGTTCTTCTGACGAATTGACAGAAATTATGTAAAAAAATGGTTCAGAAAATTATGAGCAGCATCCAGGAAATGTCATTTCCAGAAAAGGTAGAGTTCTATATTGTACTATTTACCCTAACAAAGAATTACACTGTGTAACCCAAACTCATCCTTTCCAAACCAAAAAAATTCTAAGAATCTCAAAATAGGGCTCACTGACATAAAAAAGATACATAAGAAAACATATTTTGGGGTGTGGAAGGGGATTAGAGGGAGGTTACAGGTGAGAATGTAATTAAGTTACCACATTCAAAAGAAAACAAAGTCTTGTAGTGGATTTCCCAGCTGAGAATGATCTTGTGAAAAATCCCAAGAGAAAAATACCGAAAACTGTGGAAGGGCCAGTGTTCTTGTTGAAAAAAACATTTTCTCATAATGCCGCCACTGGGAACCTCTGGAATGATCGGTATAGTTTAGAGCAGGAGTACCTGAGCTTAGATTTACTGATTTATGTAACATATCCAAATACTCAAGGAACAAGCTGCTTGGGGAACCTGAAAGACTTGAGGTGAACATTGCCACAAGATGGTCATCTGGAGAAAAATCCACATTTGGCTGAAGAAGTGAATATGGTCAGGGAAATTCAAAGCATCTGGAAATTCCTTGCAGTAAGGAGTACAGATATAAATACACAGTAAAGTTGTCAGGATTTTGACTACCTTAGAAGAAGTAAAAAATAATTTGGACTACATATTGTCTCAGTGAAAGAAAAATCAGGCATCAGAAAAGATTGCTACCAAAAAACACTTCCTGAATTGAACCTCAAACAAATTAAACAGTGCAGAGAAGAAACACACCAAAATCAAGAAAGGACTGAAGATACTTAGTTACTCAAAACCTAGGCCTTTTTATGTCTGCTTGTTTTGTTTTCTAGTTCTTTTTTAAAGGAAATAAAGACACTAAGTAGCACAGAAGAACGTTTGGCATTTCTATAGCAAACGTTTTCATTCCTTGTGGAACAAAACCGGTTCCCCTGCCCACCCTCTTGCCCCCACAATGCTGCCTGAGTAAAACAAAACTTAGATCAGAAAGAGATTCACATCAGAACAATAGGCCAATGTTAAGTAATTAATGCAATACCTGAACCTTCACCACCCCAGGAAAATGTTGTCTATTAACTGTACTGCAGTGAATCAGTGTCATTAGGGAACCAAGTAACTTTTCTGAGTTTTTTTTGATCAAAACATACAAATTACATTTTGGGTTTTGACTAAATTCCTCTTAGTAGTCCAAAACAAAAGCATATTAAAAAAAAAAAAAAAAAAAGAGTTAAAGAGTTGCCACTGTTACTTCCAAGACAATGTCAGCACTACTTTTGTTCCACAGGACCGGAGTTTAAAGAGGCTGCCATCAAATTCCAGTGTTGTTATGGGAGGCAGTTTGAAGTCTTCCCTTGTTTCTCAAAAGCCCAATCTAAATGTGATAAAGAATGCCTTGGCCAAATGGCAGCAGATGTTTGCATCTAGTTGCAAAGTTTTCTTATGAAAATGATCTTATTTGTTCTGAGAGTTTTGAACCAATTTGTAGAAAGCCAGGTATTTACACCATGGATTGGTCCTCTACCTCATCAAGTACAAGCGTCACTGAGCAAACATAGAGAAAAATACTAAAAATACACAAACAAAACAAGTTTTTATAAACTGTGCAAGGTTCTATAAATTACACTTACTGAAAACACCAAAAGTAGCAGAAAGCTATAAATTACAACATGATGATACTGCCACATTTCCTGTGAGACCCAATGCTATAATTTTGGAAATTCATTGCTGTTCTAGATACTGTTTTGAATGTAAATAATGATTCAGAGAGACTGCAAGTCAGTTGAAGAATTTAACCAGCAGCATCACATACACCAGCAGAAATGCCTTTGTCCATTTCATAACTTTTTACAACTCAGGTGGCCACAATACCAAACCAGTGCAAACTTCTCCCTTTAACCTACACTGAACCTCAGTATCAGGGTCAGGAGCCTCATCTCTACAGGAATGGTGGGAAGTGACTTCTTCCAAGGAGTCACTCAGAATAAGGATGTATATTTGTTGTATAGGTACTAAACCCCTTTATGTCTAAGCTAGACTTGAAATGTTGAGTCAATGCACCTGACCTTACTCATGTCTTTCCTTCTTGTAAATAAAGGGCAAAGAATATCCATAGGTGAGATACTGTAGAACTAATTCCTTAACTGGAAATCATTCTAAGGAAAGAGAAAAAGAGTACAGCTTTTTGCTGCTGTTTTTGTTGGTTTTCTTTTTATTCTAACAAAATAAGGTGCATGAAGTAGGAGTCTGACCTCATGGATTATATTATGGTGTAGGAAAATCACTCCATTTCAGCCTCCCCTTATGTATAAATATGAGCAAATCAGGTCATTAAACATTTTGCACAACAGTATAAATTAACATTCTTGTTACAATAGCAATAATGATGTGAAAGACTTGGGTAAAAACTTCACAAAATCTACAATTGCTGGTTAAAAACAACAAATAAAAAGCATGAAACCTGGCCTGTTAAAGCAAATACTCTCACGCAATCAGGGAAAACATATGGTATAGTGGATTTACATTGGAAATAGTACTTGCAGCCCCATAACCTTCACCTGCACTGCTCAGGCAGCCTTTTCAGAGCCTCTGTAGTACTATTTTTCCTTTATTCTTCTTGTACTCTTGTTCTTATATTGTTGTTTTCACAGCCTTGCATCTGCAAGCCTGAATAGTGGTGGGGTCTCACAGGAAGAACCTATCACTGGTCTGAGAACGACCCCTTCATTCCCCTTATCTTGCTTCATAGATTTTAGTTTATTAGACAGAACCAAAACACTGTGCACAATCAGGTAAATAATAGTAATTTAATTATTTAAGAAATATTACTCCATAATAGGTGTACACACAAGCTTAACAAGCAGTAAATACACATCACTGATAGCTAATTCACGTATCCAAATCAGCGCTAATGCCATCATTTAATGGGAACAACTGGGGTCGAGGTGGGGGTTGGTTAGAGGAGGTCCCAATAAAAGTGTACAGCACTAGGGGACAACAAGGTGAAAAATTATCTTCCTCACCGCCACCCACTGCACTGGAGAAACGCCCAAAGCTCTTCTAGGGATCCTGTCACTGCTTCTCCCAGCTGGCCACTGGGGAGAGAGAGTGCAAAGGGAAAAGGAAAACTCTCTCCCTCTTTTGTTGTTTTACCTTTCTCCTAAATCAGCTTTTCAGAGTTAATGCATGCCATCAGCTGTGGGCTGCGCTATGAAACCTCTGTGTATGTAAGCCTGTCACAACATCTTTTGCACAACGCAAAGTTCCCACTCATGCTCTCATTCTCTGTTCCTGCCTGTGCAGGCTTTCCCAGCCCCTCATGCTGTTTGTGTCACCCAGCTGACCACACCAACTAAAACAGTAAAAAAGTGCTCTCTTAGGTTGTTTTTTTTTTTTTTTTTAAAATTCTTTTTAAATTGGGTTAAACTCCTGCTGGGTTAGCCAGCTGAATCCTGCTGTCAGGTGAGAGCAGAACTTCAGTGCAATGGACAGGGTGAGAGCAGCATGGAGGAGGAGGAGGAGGAGACGGCATGGGATCTCTCCCTTTCGGGGTCAGCAGGTGGTAGGTCAGTTTTGCGAATTCTTTGTACCATAACAAACATAACAGTTTGGGTCAATGTGGCCTGTGGTAGGGAGCAATCTGGGGAGCAGCTCAAGAACACAATATTCCAGAAAAAGGGCTTCTTTTAACAAACATGTCAGAACCTGAATGCTGCTGCACTGTCTTCTATATTAATGTGGACTCCTGTGTGGGAGTCACATCAGTGGAAAACTGAGCAGCCACAGCAGGAGCCAAAAAGAAAATATGTTTCAGGGAAAAATGAAGTCTCTCATCAATGCAATCATCCAAGCACTAAATAATAAGCCAGCATCTGATGCAGTAATAAATTGGGTTTCATTCAGAAGAGGGATAAAAGTCTCCTAACCCTTTTAGAACACTTCCTAGCTTTACTCTTTTTTATTTTTTCTCTTTCATAAGACTTTCAAATAGTTTTTAGCCTCAACTTAGATGGAAAGACCCTTCAGAGGGCTGCCCAAGAACTTCTCCTGCTTCAGGAAATGTTTATCAGCCTTCTCTCTCACAGGAAAGACAGTCCATTGCCTTAATTTCCCATTCTCTTAACAAAGCCTTGAATATTAACGTAAGCAAGACTCACCTCTTTTCACTCCAGGAGATAGAACAAATGGAGAGACAGAACTCTGAAACTTGGTTCTGTTCCCCTTTTTAATTTCTATTTATTTCATTCCTTGCTAGTTGGTGGTGCTGGGATACCTCTGTCAGTATTATTAACTACTTGCACTTTGATAGACTCTTATGTTCTACAACATTTTACGAACATATATATTAAAAAAAACCCAAACGCTCTAAACTGCCGAAATCATGAACCAAAATGTAACTTAAGAGACAATAAAGACTTGGAGAAAAAAAAAAAAAGAAAAAGAAAGAGGGATGCTGGAAAGACAGTTGCTATCAACATAATTAGCTTGCCATTTCTAGAGGAAGCTGTGGGATACAGCTGTCTGCACAGGTCAGATCATTAACCTCTTTGCTTTGCTTCCTCACTCTACTTCATTAAAGAAATTCCAAAAGGAAAACGAGATCAACAGTATTTTGTAGATATTATTAAAATAGTTTTTATATCAATACCATCATAAGAAGTATTTCCTTTCAATAATATATTGAAGTTTATTTTTCAATATATAGGAGTGTTCAGTTGATCATAATCCTTCAAAATTAATTGGAATACCATCATAAGACTAAGATTTGAGTGTTGCAAACTTGTCCAAGAGCAGTGATTCCCCATCTTTCTAACCCACCAAATAATCCACGACATTTCAAATGGTTCTTCAGAAGCACGAAATATATTAGTTACTTCTCTGGAAGTACTACTACCTATATTTTACTTAAAATTTATACTTGCTTTTAAAAATACCTTGTTCATATAACCTCTGCTTCAGACAGTTATGTCTTCAAAAGAATTAGTCCAATAATAAAACATGCATGAAATGCAACAATTTAAACTGATATATCAAAGTTTCAAATAAAAGCATTTTCATTAAGTATTTTTGTGGCTTTATAAAAAAAGAAACCAAAAGTAATAATGATAAGCTATTTCTTTTTATCATTTCATATGACACAGTAATGAAAATGTAAAATAGCACACAGGGAAAAAATCAATTAAGAAAATAAAGCAAACCATTTCCCAAAGCTTTTGTCCTTCTCAGGATATAGCCTCAATAATGGATTAACCGACATTTTTGCAGCATGCAAGAAAAGTAAATATGCTTGGATCTCTGGAAAATAATACACTGGTGATATTTCAGGAAAGTTTTTGTTTCCCCCCCCCCCCCCCCCCAATTTTCATGAATGAGTAGATTGGTAAAGCATGAATGGCATTTAGAGCACCTAAATCCATGTTGTAGGCCCTACATTTCCTTCGTCAGAGGAACTCTCAGCAATTTCTTTCAGTTATAGAGGTCATCCAAACAACTGAGCAGCTTATTTCTCATCCATTTACACACCTGTTGTGGCCTCCACTGCCACTGCAGCCCCCAGAACTGTCCCTATTTCTTTGGCAGTCTGAATCCCTACGAAAGGGGTTCGGCTTGATTTCTATGATAGCTGTCTCTGACTGGATTTAGGAAATAGGAACTAATTAGAGTGGAATAGAAAGAGCATTTGCCTCAATTAAGCAAGGATGTGAGAGTCACATGTTCTTGATCTTCGATCTACTGTACTAAAAGGCTGTAACACACAAAGGTTAGTCACATCAACCCTTGCCTTCTCAGCATTTAACAACCAATATTCTTCCTGAACAATTTTCTCTTCCATTTAGGCTTTCCTAGAAAAGAATGAGTAGCCTTGTTCAGAGTTTGGGCTCCTTGATCTTACCCCCGTCTTCAAGAGATATGACAAAAACATAATCTGCTATCAGCTATATGCCCACAGTAGAAAACTGAATAACCTAGCAATCATCTGTACAAATTTCAGCTTCCACAAGGAGTGAAAGGAACTATACAGCGTACGCTTAATATCTTCTTTTGTAAAAGGAGGCAATCTTAAGGATTTCACTTTACAAATATATTCCTGTACCATGTCATCATGTTTTCAATTAAAATCCAGCAACATTCACATTTTTCAATATATTTTGTATTCAATAATCTGAATGCTTAACTTCTGTTAATTAGTTGTTGCTCAATTTTTTACTAACGCCAGATATTTTCAGGCACTGCTCTTAGTTATGCTGTTGCAGACTTGAAGCGGGAGCTGATGCTAATGGAGCTGTCCTATTCAGCTGGTAAAACTAATGAATAAGTCTCACTTCAATTTCTGTAACTGAAACCAAATTAAAAGAGACAAATTACTCAATTTTTTTCATTTCCAAACCCAGTATGGTTTGTTTCTAAAAAAACCCTTTAAAAATAAATAATAAAATAAAAATCAATATCTGGCCAAACGCTTTTGTTACATGAGCGTGTACGTGAGATTTGTATTGATCATGATGCGATATTTCTGTAACTGAGATATTTCATTTCTGAAAGGATTTTCTTTGCATTAAAGGACAAGGAAACAGAGAACATATTCATAACAAAATTAATATGCAATCTGTAAAACATTTCAACAATATTATAATTCACAAGAAGCCTGTTTCTCAGCCGTGAGACAGAGATGCCCCATTGATGTCCCGCTGCGTTCAGCGCCCCATCTCTCAGAGCGCAGAATTACTGATGGTTAACTGACACCATTAGCGATGTACCGCCTGGTGTGCTTTCACCCAAACAGCGTACAGGCCAGATTTGATTTGAAAGCAAGATGAGGTGCATGCATGCTTGCTGCTTTGGACTTGCATTTTCTATATTTGATTTCAAAATTTAGGAATACTTGCAAGCAAAAAAAAATCCTGAGGTGGCCTTTCACAAAGGAGTTATAGCAAGTCTACTATAGAAGCTCCTGAACTATCAGCTGTGAGAGAACTAAAACTTGAGATTTTCTCATGGGGTTTGCATATCTTAGCCACTGGCTTCTTAACTGCAGTCCACTATGACAAGAGTATCTTCATAACTTCTTTTCTTATGCCCCAGTGCTTAAATCCTCTTCCTTCTCTACTGTACTACTCCTTACTCCTTACATACATCCCTCACAATTCCTCCAGTTGCTCCCTTTCTTCTGTCTCTGCTAGTTTGCTTTCAGCTCTCACATGAAGAGACAGAGCACGTTTTCCTGGCCTGACATGGTTTGCATGTTGAGGGGACAGGAGCTGGAGACCTTCCACCCAAGAGACACAGGTAAGCAAAGTGGAACTTCTTCTTGGGTGACGAGAGCCAAATAAATGGCTTTAAACATTTTATATGGCTCCTGGTTGCTTCTTCTGCAAGCAGATTGCACAAACTTACTATTTCTTAAACCATCCAGCAAGTTCTCAAGTTCATTTTCTGAGGGAGGGGGAGGGAAACTGACAGAGTGTAATACAGCATGCACCTTGTTTTCTTGGAACCAGGACAAAAAGAAGTGCTTGCCATGATTATATTAGTTTTAATCTTTTCTCAGAATTTTACTATGATGTAATGGCATTACATAATGGAAACAGTGAAAGTGAAAATCTCTCAACACTTAGTTTTCTTAATATACGTTTGATCTGTACAGAATCAGTAAAAATAGCATTCTGAAATTGTTAAAATATGCTCAGTTTTAGCTAATCTGAAGGGTTTTGCTTTAGTTCACAGTATGAGTGTCCAGTGTCTATACTTTTGTAATTTTACTGGCCAGAAGAGCCCAGATCAGATGGGACTCTCCTCAGAGTGTTTGTTCACAAGCAGATACTTATTGTTTGTACTGTATATGTATACTGTTTCAGTCACTGGGATTTTTAGGGTGATTTTTTTTTTTTTTTAAGTTAAAAAGATGTGATTTGTGAACGTAATTCTTCTTTTGGGGTGCTAATCTGCTCAAAATTAAATGCCACTGTTAATAGTTCAAAGACAGCACATCCATAACTAGAAAGTCATAGCTAAAATAGAAACTCTCAAGCTTGCCATTGACTGGAGATGTAAACCCTGGTTACATTCCTTCACAGGTTTCATGTAGGAGCAGTGAGAACATTGGTGCTGAATTACCCCTTTGTTCCCATTATTACTATTCCCCCCCTCTTTTCTTTTTACTTTGATTTCAAACTGCTGCAAAAGTTGTCTCTAGACCTATCATCTTATATTGCCTGTCACAATACAGATTAAAAAAGGTTATACCTGTCAGTATGACATTAGCAGCCTAGGATTAAACTCTACACTTTCCCTTTCCACAATTATTTTCCATGTAACAGATCTTGAATCTGTCTGAAAATCTTCATGAATGGAAGAAGAATAGAATGGATCCTCATAAAATCTTGTTCAAGTGCAACCCGGTTAGCCTTTCTTGATATTTCTTTGGAGTCGCAAGGATGCATACTAAAATCATGACATACAAAAAGAGGATAAAGCTCTGTTGTTACTACTCAAATGTACTTTACTACTTAATGTAAAGGTAAGAAGCAATGGGGGACAGGGACAGAGACAGACAGAACCATCCCGAAAACCTTTCCTGATCTGCATCATTTCCTCTCCTTGATTCCCTAAAGGAAAAAGTTCATAATGAGAAGGAATGAATGCCATTTTAATCAATATATGTTTTTTCCACTTTCAAAAATAGGTTTGTCATCTTCATCCTTAGATATATGTATTTAAAAATCTCATTTTCCATGCTCTCAGTTACTCTTGTACATCTCCAGGGCAACTCATTTGACAGTAACAAGTTTATCTTACTCTAGAAGAGATGGAAATCTAGAAACTTAGATTAAGCTTCAGTACTTTCGAAAAGTATTTCAGTTGCATCCAGCATTTTTTTTTCCCCTGGCAGCTGACAAATTAGATTCTGATTTCAATAATACTCATTTGCATCTCACAGAAAATATTTTCTGTGCAGACTCAAGGAGAGACAATAATTTTAGGATCACAATCTAGCAATTAACCACTTTTATTAAATTATAATATTGTAATCAAAGAGAAGGAGTGAAATGGTAACTAAGGCAATAATCATTTTAGGTTGCTGTTAATTTTAGTGTCAGTAAATAGAATTTGTTTCTAAACTTCCACAATCTCTCTTTTATAAACTGTTTTGTTCCATTTCAGAACAGATGTTAGACTACTTAGTGTCTTACTATTTTTGGTTTGTTGTTGTTTCATTTTTTAAATTCCTTCTCCCTGCAAAACAATGGTGCCAAACAACATTCAGCTGTCAATCTGAAAATGTATGACAAGCTTAAAGTATGAGTTGATAAGTTTGTCGTCTGTGTCTGTTTAGGGAAGAAAGTATCAAGCAGACAAACTGTTTGGTAAGTTAATACACTTTGAACATACATAAACCGTAAAAGAAAAGCAACACCAGTGGCCTCTCTAAAAGTGCATTAATAGACTGTTCAAAAGATTTTTCATTGAAAAGATATTTCACACAGATAAAAGACTTTTGCAACTTTGGCAATTTCATTCATAATATTTTCCCAATAGTTAAGGTGTACAGCATTACATAAAGTTTAGATTGGAACGTTTATGTCTTTTGAGATGTCCTCTGCAATTTCATGCTGGACAATAACTCTCTTGGTTCAATTTCTCAAAAATTCCGATTTTTTCTCTCCTACGACTGTTACTAAATCAACATTTTCTCTGACCCCAGACCAGAACTTGATTCAACTTCTTCACTCTTACAGGTGTCAAACCTCTGCAATATTGCATCTATCTGCAAATCACTAACAGCAGAAAAAATAAAGAGACTTCACAGAGCAAGGCCGTATCTTTCACTACTCCTAATGCAGCCTTTCTACAAGAAAAGAGGTAGCAGGACTTCTGATGCGTTAAGTGACCCGTGTCTGAATGAAACTGTCTGAGCTGACATTGCTCCAGCATACAAGGTCTGCTGGATGAGACTGGTTGCTTAATACTCAGTCCACAGGCCTGATTATTAAAGATTATTTTGCAATTTTAGCAGCTGTTCTTTCGCCAGAAGTTGAGTAAAATAGAACTGAAGCAAACAGAAAATTCAAAACTAATCAAAACACAGAAACAATTATAGTAGATTTGTTCTTGAGAATCAGTGCTCAGAATGAATTACATCAAAATGGGTTTCACTCTTCCCAAATAAATCACCGGATTCCTCTGGATTATTATATTGGGGGTGGGGGCGCTGCTTGGATTTTTTTTTTACTTTGGGGGTTGGGATTTCTTTTATTTCAGATGGGATAGACTGATACTTCTTTCCCTCTGATGTTTATTTTATTTTTCCAATTTCTAGTATCTCCCCTTTGTTCCTCACTCCCTCCCTAATTTTTCTCATTTATTTTTTTCTGATTAGTTTCTCTGGCTCCATACTGCTAACTCAAGCCATTTTATGTTCCCACATTCCCAGTCAGATTACTGAACAAGGATGCAAAGGTGCTGCCTGCCACTGAACTGGAGACTGGAAGACAAAGACTGAAGTTAGTGATTGCGGACTATATTTGAGCTTGGAAATTAGTTGTTTGTTACCTATTTCTGCCGCCAGTTATATTGTGATTTACAACAGTTTCAGAGAGCAAAGGGTAGATAACCTTCCTGACAGCCAACTGTTTTATCCACTAATAAACCGGCAGTTTCTGTGCTGTGCATACAGGACGTGAGGCAGCTTTCCTTACCAACATTTACCCACTCCCTTGTCTGGCAAGTAGATTGTCATCTTGACGAGATTCATCAAGACTGGGGAAAGCTGAATGAAGTTAATAGCTTGCTTTAAGCTACAGGAAATGAGACATTGTGCTCAACCTCAGGATTAAAAAGAATAAGTAGAATAGCCTTAACTGAAGTTGGGTCAAATAGAAAATGTGTTCTTACATTTCTTCAAGCACATAGACAGAAATAAGTGCTAATTAAGTGGCCATTATGTCACTTGCAACAGCTACTTACCAATTATTTAAAAATATTTGCCAAGTCAGCTAATAAAAACTTGTAGGAATGCGACAATGATCTCCATTAAAATGAGCGATATAAAGAGAGTTACCAATAAACTGGCTAAGTCTGATACAGCAGCCCATTTCTGAATGGTCCGACTGTCCATTATGTATGAAAAGAGGCAGCAGACAGGCACGATATCCCTACTCTAAAATCTATTTGTTCTGGATTTAATTCTATGAATGAATGTAATTAGAGTTGTTCAGTCAATTAAGTATGCATTTATTACAAATTCTACCTTGTCAGTTCCGATTTAAAAGCAATGCTTATGAAGGGACTGCATTTATTAACTATTAAGTGTGGTTTGAAAGTGGTCTCTAGATACAGTGTGTAATTCAAGTTTATTACACCACAGAAGCATAAACCTGAGTGGCAACAAGAGGCATATGTACAAGAGTCAAAGCACTGATTGTCAATTAGAACTCCAACAGCGAGTCTGAGACAAGATTTAGACTGGTAACTCACGGACAAAACCCTGTAACCCCATGGGATGGAGCACCTTGAGAACAGAGAGACAATTTTGTAAGAACTGTTGGAGTCTGGAAATACAGATTTTATTCCAAAGTAGAAAGGGAGACTTGCATATATCTTTGCCCTGAATACTTTTCCTTTTTCTATAACAGCCAGAAGCTGAAAAGACAGAGCACTCATCTGTCATGCAGGATTTGATCCCAAACGGGTTGTATCTGTAAGTACCAGAATTACCAGAGTACGTATTCAATTTCTGTCTTTCAGTCTTGTCTCTTCCACATGAGAGATAATATTCATTGAGTCAGAGGGAGACCGAGACGTTCACAGTCATCAATATCCCAGGCTTTTGTGCATTTTGGGTCTGAGTCACCCCTAACTCTTCTGATTTCTCCAGAAATTTTATGTAGAGGCTAATGGACCGACTAAATTGTCTCTGGGAGTTTTCAAAGCCCAGTATTCTTTAAGTCATTCCATACAAACTTCTTTCTTTCAACTGGATTTTATTGTGAGTATTGTCCCAGAAGTAACACAGTAGTTCAGGATGGTAGACATGGGCATTTTTCTTTGCTGAGGTCTCAAAACAGAAATTATTCCCTCCCAGTTCAGCCTCTTCCTGATATTTTGACTTGCTGTAAAATGCTAGCTACATTTGAAAGAAAAATAAAACCCCCAAATCTCTTACATCTGTAGCCTAACATCACTCACCTTTTCCTCATTATTTTCAGGTGAATATTTTAATTGGAATGAAACAGGTATCACTTGTGCTTCTGTAATCTTTTTTATCTCAAAGACTACGAAAGAAGTTGTCTTGTGCATATAATAATATTATTTTTAATAATGATACCGCCATGTTTTCAAGCATTCTAATAATTGGAACAAAGGATAATTTTGTCTGTCTGCCTTTTAAATGATGTGCTTCTGTGGCATGGCTGCCATTGCAGGCTCCTCTTTGTCCTGCACAATTCTGACTCTCCAGACTTCTGGAGCACAATGCAATATTTATTAATAGATTCCAAAATTAATTATCTTGCATTTATATAGTGTTTTGAAAGAGAAAACCGTTACACACATATTGATGTTAGAAGTAATTATGAATAAAACCCATCTTTGTTAAGATCTGATGTTAATTCCCTGATGCCTGACATGCAGCATAATTATTTTCACAAAGCTCGAGCTTTTTGTAGTGTGGCAAATAGGAAATGTTACCAAAACCAGACTTCTATAGTACTGTATTTTTTAAATCTTCTAGACCTATTCTTCTAGGCAGTCACAGATGATCGTCTCCTCAGACTTAATAAGCACAGGATTTTAGAAAAAAAAAATTAAGGCAACAGTTATAGACCAAGCTTTCTCTCTCAGCTTAGCAATGAAGCAGATCTCAAAGGTTGCATCCATATCTTAAAAAAAACAACACCACAAATCAGGAACAATTCTCTGTCCCTGAGGTCAATAACTTGTACATTTTTTATTCACGTAGCTACTGCCTATTGATTTAGCTTCCACCCCCCCAAAAAAAAGCAAATCCACAAACAAAACAAATAAACAAACAAACAAAAAACCTAGGCAACAAATGTCAGGACAGCCTCATTCTTACTGCCTGTTGAGAACAAGCCTTTTTCCTGTGTCTTTCTTTGGCACTATATGTGACAACAGAGGTTGGTTTGGGCCAAAACCATACCATGAAGCATATTAGCTATCTTACAGTATAGTATAAAAGCTTGTACCTTGGCCCTGTTTCAGGAATTTTGACTACGTCTACACTGATAAATAAACCAGGCCATTTCAAGGCACCAATACCAAGTCCTAAACAGTCAACAGTAGTCAAGAAATCAGCGCCAACCTGTGGGTTGTTTCAATCAACCACCATTGATTGCAGCTAGCTAGATGTCTCTACTTGATATAGCAACTAGCTCTATACAGACAGTATTTATTCTATGGTATACATTCTATAAATACTTAATGAATAAGGCAAATCTTGTACCTCACTGCCTTGACCTTGCCTTGTTCTATCACAAAGCTCTCTAAGTCCTGAATAATGTTAGAGCCACACTGCAAGATTTTAACAGGGAGATTTACACTGCTTTAAATTTATACAGGTACAAAACTAGGAAAGCTGTGGAAACTGCAGGAATAGAACAAGAAAGACCAGACTTTTGTTTAGCAAAATAAAGACTGAGAAGACATATGGCTTCTTTATTTGAGAGAGTGAGTAAGGAAAGATAGGAGCTACAAAAACATTTTATCTTTATGTAGGTATGCATTGAAAATTTTATCCTCATTTCCATCAAAAGTCAGGCTCTAGAGGAGCCTTAGCATGCATATAAAGGGACAACACCTTCTCTGAAACAGAACACCACTTCCCTCACAAATCCAGTTTGAAGATTAAGCTGAAAAAAATGTAATGAAATTACATGATGTGTTGTCTGCAGTAGTAAGATCCTTCGTTCAGTCACTGAGGAAATCCTTTCTAATTCTAAATTCCTATTCTTTTTTGAAACTGCTAAACACAAAAAGTTATGAGCTAGAACCCCAGTCCTACTGAAGCATATGTGATACAGGACAGAGGTGCCAGGAACATCAGCCCTGGGGTGGGAAAATTGGGATATTTCTAGCTGTGTTACCAAAGCGAACTTTGCAGGGATCCAGGCAGTAGTCTTCTAGTACCTTATTTTGAATGAGATAAATAAGACATTTTAACTAAAGGTTTGGGGCTGAGCTACCTGTTATTCGTGGACATGCCTTTGTTAGAATGTTTTCAACAAATTATTTCCAGTATCAGTACAGACTTTCACATTTTTATACACATGGGCATTATTTTTCTGTTTCAGGTTTTGTATAACGGCAGAGAAAGACATTTTGTTCTTGTCATCAGTTGCCGTCAAAACAATCAAACTTCAAAAATATTTTCTTAATAGTATTTTTCATTAGTATCTGTTAGTATCTGTTCCATTAGCACTAATTTTAGAAAAAGAATGAAAAATGACTACATCATGTATTAGGAGCTTTGGATATATATAGTCTGTAAAAATACATACAGTAACAACTTTTATCTGCTTCACTGGTGAGTTAGCAACAGCCTTAGCTTTTAAGACTATGAATATTTAATTTCCATCATGTTCACTGTTCCATTTTCATTAATTGCCAAATTCCCATATGTGTAAAGTTGCATCAAGTGTACATTTTGATTTACAATGGCATTTGGAGATGATCTATAGGGAGTGAAATAGTTCTGTGTTACTTTAGTCATGTTCTAAGGAAACCAATAATAGTTATCATTTCCCTTCTTCTAGATACAAAAATAATTTTGCCAATTTAATCTTCAAAAGCTGCATTTTTTTAATATGATAGATTATCTTTAAGATATTTAAGTTATTATGCCAGAATGACAGATAAATTGCAAAGTATACGTGCGTGTAAAATAAACCTCTGGCTTTTTTAGGAAGAAAGAAATAAATAACTTTGAGAAATTACTAGTAGTTTAGGTATGTTCAAACCATTAGGACTGGTTTGAAACCACATAAAAAAAAGTAATCCAACCACACAGTCTTTTAAGAAGTCACTAGAGAATAGTGAAGCAAGAATTCAGCAGTCAAACATTTTTAGTTATGGAAAACAGGAAAGTACAAGGTATTCCGCAAAAATACTTGCGGAGTTTTACTTTAAAGCCTTCAAAGGTGAAATGAACACACTGAAAGATGGAGACTTCAAATTCTGTAAAATTTTGTATAGGAATGTCTCTGGTTATTAACATAGGAGGTTCTTTCTCCTTTTTAAGTGCCCTTTGAAAAACGTACCTATCGTACACTTAAAAGCAAGGGCAGGGAACATGATAAAATTCATTGCAAGAACCAAAACAGTAACAGCAAACATTTAAAAGCTTATTAGTTTTGATATGAATTATTTCCAATTCCTGTCTTATGAAATAAATACTATAAAGAGAGCCTTCAGGATTCCATGCCACTCACATTATGCTATGTTCTGATGCATTTGTGTAATAGAGTCTTTTAAGCTTTTTTTCCCCCCCCTCAAAGTATGCCTGAGACAACAGACACTAAGCCATATACCTGAAATAAAAGGCAAACTATATATATTCACAGTACTTTTTAAAATGTCCGTTCCTCAAACCTTGGTTAAGTCTTATCTGACTAAACGTAATTCATATCTGAACTAGACATCTGGTCTCCCTTTATAGTTGGAAGGGCAATGGGTGTTCCCTGGTCATGATTCATCTCTTTTAATGTAGATGTCAAAAATAGGTCAGATGAATCATGCCCTGAAGTTGTCTATTTCTATCCACTAACTACAAAGAGAGAAGATGGCTCAACTGCAGGTGGGTAGTTAGGTGAGAGAAGCAGCATATTTCATCTGCTCCAAAAAGTCATGGAAAACCAGAGATCAGCTACCATTTACTAATCCACTTGAGAGTTCAAGAAGCTAAACCAAGGTCTGTGACAATCTGGATAATGAATTAAAGTAGGGTTGATGTGGTAGAGGGATTTGGGGGGGTTTGGGGGTTTTTTGTTTGTTTTTTTTTTCCTTCCACGAAGTTACTTTCTTGTAGAATCTCACAATCATTGTCAGGTAAAATGCTATCACACCATATTTTTAAAGCCAAATATTAAAACATAGTATCAATGCCAATACCCACGCATATTACCCAGAAGTGGTTTAAATTTTTTTTGTCACTGAAAACCAGTTTAAATTCAAGCCTTGGAAAAGTTAAGCTCCATTTTGTGCTTGCTAGTAACAAATGTTTGCTTCCAGAGCATACCTGAATGAACATTTCAATACTCCCCTAATTCCATTATACACTCAAAAGGTGGTTCAAACACCCCCTGACTTGAGGTCACGCATGACTTTGTCCTGGAACAAGCATTCAACACAGTCAGGAACCAGACTCTATTGAGGAGCACCAGCTAATATGTGTGGCCATGCTTGCTGGTTCACAGTAATTGCCCCATGTGGTTAACTGCAAGAAGGGCACCTCTCTGCCCTGGACACCTGATTCCTCTCCTCCGGGGGACTCCACAGAGGCATAGCACACAGCATCGCATTGGCAAGGAAGCACTCAAGTAGTTTACAAATTAGGGTGAATTCTTGAGCAAGAACCAATCATCTAACCTTACCCTGTACAGTCCCACACTAATATGTACAGTTATTCTCATGAGTCATCTTACATGATTCATGTTGTTTATAAATAGGGGCAGAAATTCTGAATATACCCTTGTGTAAAACTATTTGAAGAACAGGTCCTACATAAAAAGTTTTCTCACAGACAGTATCAGACCTGACAAAGTTAACTTCACTCTAGCTACATATGGCTTTGTTTGATAGGTACTGTGATTTATCTTGATAAAGTTTTCTGAAAAGAAGTTAATTTAAAAGATTTATTTGCACAAAGCTAGAGATTTTCATATATAAAGGGACTTTTCCCAATGTAAAAAAAAAAACATAGATATAAGAAGGATGACTACAAGAAGTTAGATTGACAGACAGGCTGGACATAGCAAGGAGAAGAAGAAAAAAAAAAAAATTTATTTGGTTAACATCACATGTACTACTGGTAACAGAGGATCATATTTCTGCCTTGGCTTCCCACTGGCTCCTACAGGACGCAGTAAACTTCAAGTTGTGCTGCACTGGCATTATCTTGGCTTTCCCAACAGTCTAGAAAGTAGATTGACTATAGAGAACACATTGGCAAGACATTTCCTTTTCTGTTCTCAAATACTTTTGACATCTGTGGCTATTCGTGAGGTACACCAGCAGCCTGAATTTCTACAATTCACTCATTAATGAGGGCACTAAAAATACTGGTTAAATGATTTAAAACTAGTACACAGAAGGTATATCTTTCATGTTATTAGTATCAAGTGTATGTTTTCAATATTTCTGACAGAATAATCAAAATACCACGCAGCATAAAAATTTTTATAGGCTTCTTCTAATTTACAACCCTTACATTCCAAGTTCTGCTCCCTAATCCTGTATCTCTCATTGTGATCTCCAACATCCTAATAGTCCCTGGAGACTAAGACATGACCATTTTGATATGTATTTGCAATTGTCCTTGATACAGCCACAACAATATTTTTCAGTTGCTTCTCAGCTGCCTATTTTCTCGTTTACAGTAACAGAATTTATGGCCACAATTGTGTCATGCACTGAAGCAACTTTATATCACTATAGCTTTGTAGAGATATAGCTACCATGCTTAAGCAGCTGTTAGAGGCACTCCCAGGTCTCTAAAAGATGACTAAGAGATAAAAGATAAAAGAAACTCTCTCTCGCAGTGCAGACCACTTCAGAAAAAAGAAAAACCATTGACAACTCCTTTCTGTCAGGCCTAACTCAGCTTCGTGGGAACACATTACAATTCATTAGCTGTTGATACAAATGGGGTGTCACGGTTTCAGCTGGGAATGGAGTTGACTTTCTTACTAGCAGCTGGTGTAGTGCTATGTTTTGGATTTGGGATGAGAAATGTCGTTGATAGCATGCTGGTGGTTTTGGTTGTTGCTAAGCAATCAAAGCTTTTTTCTGCTCCTCATACGGCCCTGCAGGTAAGTAGGCTGGGAGGGCACAAGAGATTGGGAGAAGACACAACTGGGACAACTGACCCCAACTGACCAAAGAGCTATTCCATACTATGTGACATCATGCTCAGTATACAAAGCTGGGGGAAGAAGGAGGAAGGGGGAATGTTTGAAGTGATGGCATTAGTCTTCCCAAGTAACCGTTACGTGCGATGGAGCCCTGCCTTCCTGGAGATGGCTGAACCCCTGCCTGCCGATGAAGAGCAGTGAATTAATTCCTTGTTTTGCTTTGCTTGCATGCACGACTTTTCTGTACCTATCAAACCGTCTTTATCTCAACCCATGAGTTTTCTCACTTTTACTCTACCAATTCTCATCCCCATCCCATCCAGGGGAAGTGAGCAACCAGCTGTGTGGTCCTAGTTGCTTGCTGGGGCTAAACCATGATACCAGAATAACTTAAAAACTATTTGGATCTATATAACAGCAACCCAAAAGTCACGAGTACAAGAAATACCTTTTACTTTTCCAGTCCTTTAATGCATCTGAACAGCAGTTGGGTATCTAGAAATCTTTTAACCACGTAACTATAAAATTAAGACAAATTAAATATTTATGTGCATATTTGGTACAATGATAATATATGTATTATTTTTACATCTATTCACAAATAATCTCTACTAAGTCAGTTTTGCCTTTTAGTTCCTTTCATTTTTCATCCCCCTCCAAATACTTACTAAGTCCTCCTTGTCACCAAAAATCCCAAACAAAAAACAGAAGTCGTGCTCCGAAGCCCAATGCAATTAAAAAAAGCTGGTAAGCATGAAATCCATCTGCTCTAGCACAACCTGTCTACACCTACAAGCCAAACAAGAGGGAGAGGTTGGATGAATCACACTGTGGAAACATCTAAATCAGGACAGTATGCACCATCCTCCAAAAGTGCCCCTAACTTTTCACTAGTGACTGAGCTTTATACCTTTTAGATATTTGGGTGAAATAAATTAAATCCTAATAACTAATAAAGCTTGAAGTTTGACTAAAATATGGGCAGGGTTTGGGTTTTTTTAATCTGGGACAAAAAAAAATTAAAATAGATTGTGAATGAAAAACTGGAGAATTCATGATTCATACAAAATTTCATGGAGATAATACTTCAAAATCCATGAAATCCACACTGGAAAATTTTGGTGTAGTTCCAATAGGTTATGCTACTATATTGTAAGATTGCAATGAAAAAAAAGATATCTTAAATCTTGCTTATAATAAGTTAGCCTTGTTTTATGTCACCAAGAGTCTGGATTTATAGGGAGGAAATTAATTCACTGCAAATCTACAGTCGCTAACAATTCTTGTTGCAGTGTAAGAGTACAATAGCAATGATAATTTCAGTGGAAGCCTATAAAGAGTCCTCTGTAATGAAATGAAATGCCAGTGTAAGGTATATTACTGTTAAAAAATGCAAAGGAAATTAAAGCAAATAAAATCCATATAAAACTTATAATTAGGATTCACAGGTAAATCTGCATGTATAACCCATCCCTGTTCTTCTGGTTATACATCACAAAGCACCAATTTGCCATAATCTTAAGGAATATACATACACAAACTGAACAGGAACCTTCTACCGCACCCCTTTGGTTAGGGGTTGCCCCCATTTATAAGGTATGTTTGTTATAGCCTGTATGTGGTTTAACTGTGAAAGTTAATTTTTTTAATTCATGATTGAATATAAATGCAAACAGCATTTTTAATTCATGATTGAATATAAATGCAAACAGCTTTCAAAAACTAATTTCTCAGCAAAAACATTTATAGAAGATCATCACCTGTTCGTGTTTGAATGAAATTCCCTTCCTATTTACTTAACATACAGTCTACAACTAGATGCTAGATTTTGGCTGCTGCTGCCCAGGTGAGTTTTCCTCTCTTGACTCTCAAGTTCAGCAAATATTAACTGGGTCAACAATGACAGCTCACATGCTTCCATGCCAGACAGAAAAGGTGCTTGAAGGGAGCATAATAATGTGGAAGATTACAGCTATGTGATGTTAATTTTCAGCAGGTGTTGATCAGCTAACATAAACATCTTTTAAACTGCTCTGATTTACATCAAGGCCACAATAACAGCACTTTAAGAATCAGAAGGTTGCATATGGCTTTTAAATTGTGATCTCTCCATCTCCAGAACTAAATTACTCCCTTTGAAACAGACAAAAATGTGATAATTTACCTTCCTTAATTCACTGCAAAAGGTTCTATACCTGAATATCTCTGATACTCTCAGCTATGTTTCTGGTATGTGTTTATTTTGAATATGTACTTACACTAATGTAGTAATTTTCTATGATTTCTGCTGATGTGAAAGGCCAATGTATTACTTTAAGAAAAAAGCAGATCTGTACAGCCTATTGCTATATCTTTTTCCCGCAAGAACATCACAAATAGGCACACTCAAGGAAACAGTCTGAGATGTTCAATAAGAAGTATTCTACATTATACAACTAAAAAAAGACCCAATACAAGAATCTACAGGGTCTAATCTGCCCCTGACAGATTTGGTCAAGAGTCACCCAACATAAACTGAAGTGGACCACAGCAGCAACAGAGGAAAATACAGCAAGCACACCCACATCCAGATATAATGTCCTGACTCATTAACAGGTCATATCTATCTTAAGCTCTTGCCCTCTCTCCGCTAGCTAAAGTGTGGGAAGTTACACTGTTTTCCTTTGACAGTCTGTGACAGCTCTGCACATGCAGACGTGTATAATTTCATTAGCACATACTGTTTGAAAATAAGGTAAACCACCATAAATATTATACCGAAAATTAATTGTAGAAATGTAAGTGATCTTGGAAATTCAGTAGCCACCTGTAAAATTTTCCAGTCTATGGCAATTGTGGCATGCATGTGGAAAACGAGAATTTCACATCAGAAAACAAACACCACCAGCAAAATACAGGAAAGTTTAAGGTGATTGTTTTAATAACACTTGAATTCTTTTCAGTTCTTTGCATATATGATATGATGGTATACTGAAAGTTGCCTAGTGGAAGTTGGGCCATGAGCTTCAATGGGAACAATATAATGCACTATCCTTTTAAATTAGGACATGTATAATGAGCTTGATTAGAAGAAAAGTCTGCATGTAGCTTTCCTTAAACAGTTTTCTGGGTCCTGCTAAACTGGTTATTTAGAACTCAGATAGTGGTCCCAAGACATAACAAAACAGTTCAGAAAAGTGACAGCACCTATGTGGCACCAAAGCAATCCATAATGGCATGGTAACTTGATCTTAAAGAGAAAAATATCAAAATAGGATAATGAAAGAGCAACTTAGAAAAAACACTAATGCATTCAAATGGATATGCTCAGACATAATATTTCTTATCCTTCTATTTAAATAAGGTTTAAATTCAAAAGAGTGAAAGCTTTTATTCAATTTTATAGTATTTCCTACAATACACTGTGTGATAATCAGGAAAGCAGTAAGTGCACACAAGGAGACAAATCAAAACTAGAATAATCCTATTTCCTTCAACTCAGTGGAATCATGGTATAATTAACGTAAAAGCAGGTGTAAACAAGATTCTGTAAGCAAGTATCTACAGACCTGCATTCCCTTTCCTTAGCACAAAATGGTCTGAAAACAGGAGCAGCTTCATTGCAATCGGATGCTAAAACCTGAATGTGGAATGTGGCAGGTCCTGGGAACTCAGCAGCATCCCACAGAATTTCCCATTCTACGGCAAATCAGACACGAAGGGGCAGAGCGGTGGTGGTGGTGGTGTTCCTTTCATACAAATAAAATGCGAGAGTCTTAACAGCAAATGCCATAGCACTAACATGGAATACTGAATACCTAATAACGTTAAGGAGGATTTCTATATATTTTTAAAAGACTGATTATTCTGTTGCAGAAGATAATCTTATTTTTAGAAACAGTGGTGAAGAATGCAGCCAAATTGGCAAAGCAAGACAAGGAAGACACACACTATCCCATTCTGATTGTTATGACCAATTGCTTTTTGTGTCACCACATGTAGGTAATTTTTATAATCTTTTTATAGTATTGTTTCTTTTCCTTCCCATTACCTAAACTACAAGTTTCTCAGGGCCCCATCAGTCCCTTGAGACATGGTTGGATTGTATTTACCACAGGTGGGTCTTTCCCATTTTATTGTGCAACACTACTGAAATACATGGCTGGTATTTCTGTCCTGGAGACTCATTTGAAGATATAGCAATATCATAGTTTCTTAAGTGTCCTATTTCAGAATACTAATGTAATTTTATTTCTCTCAAGAGTTGGGAAAAACACTCAAAATAATTATCCCTTTGAAAGTGCCTCTTTAGTCACAAATTATCTACTAATAAGTATAGTTATTTAAAACCACAAATAAATGAAGTCATTCATTGAAGTGTAATGTAATTTTATATTTAAGTATTGTTCATGAATGACTTGCTGTGACTGCATAGCTACCTCTTATATTAACATATTTCAGACCTATGTAATGTTCTTCACCCACAACATATCCTAATTTGCTACTAAGGACACATGAGCATGAAAACACATACTCATGATACATGGAAAAATTACGGAGTTTGAAGAGAAGTTTGCATTAGGGATAAAATAAGAAAATTCCAAACTCAAATTCTGAGTTTTCTGATGAAATAAATTCATGAATTAATGATGAAATGAACAAATTTTAACTATTTGGAAACAGTGAAGAAAATAATTTAACAAATGTGTAAATCAAAACTGATAGACAGCAAGGGTGACAGACAGTATTGTAACTTAGCGGTGCCAACTCAATAGTTTTTCAAAACTACTCTTTGGCTTACAGTAGGACACATTAATAACTTATATCTATAGACTGAAGTGATTTTGTGATCTACTTTAAACTTAAAAGTTTACTTCTAATATTTGTATTCTTGAAATCTGATGTTGACCATCATGCTCACAGTTTCATTTTCACTCTCTTGACATAAGGACAGACACAGTCACATACTGGACTTGCAAAAAAACCCTTACTCATTCATCTTTCTTACCAAATGGGGTGTTTCTCTCTCTCCCTTTAGTTCCCAAATTGCTACTATTCCACAGGATACAGCAGCTCGTCTCCTCAAGTACCTGCGCTACCACAAGTAAATATTCAGCAGTTACACAGGAGCCCCTTACCTTTCACTTTGCTACCTGATCATTGCCATCAAGAGCCAAAGTGATAAGGTGATACAAGAAGGCTGGCTTGTAGAGGTTTGTGGTATGAAATAAAGCAAAGAAAAACAAACAGAAGAGAGAAAAAGTCCCTCCTCTGCTGTGTACATTGTTGGTGTGTCTGTTTAATTTGCAAGTTATTTTCTTCAAAATTATCACAGAAGATGCCTTAAATTTAGTCTATTTAATCTTGAACACTTCTACAAAGAAGCTGCTAGTAACATGTAGAGAGGAAGAAATGTGGGAGTTTGATAGACACCATAATAATCTCCAATAGATTAAACTGAATACTTTCATTAAAAAGGTCACATTTTATTCAATTTTATGAGAGAGATGTGGATTCAGAAGAAACCACTCTTTATGCCTTTATAGGAAAGATCCTCAAAGACATGACCTGAAACTTCTGCTGCAAAGCTTATTCCTAAACCCAGACCAAATTCCATCGTATATGGCATGGAAAGATCCGTTACTGATAGGTGAAATATAGTGAAGGAGTTTGCCTTGAATTAATAAATAATTAGAGGTCTAATTATGCAGCAATTTCCTGTGGTGTTCTTCCCACCTGAGCAGAGGTGGTTTTTTTCTGACTGGGATAGGACTGTAGCATTCAGTTAGCTTGATCCAATCCTGTTCTTCATGTTTGCTGAACAGACATATCGGGACCGTGCTCATACATTTGTCTCCCACCTATTTCCTCAAAGACACAAAGGAATAAAAAGAAAACCTTCGTAGCAAGCTGCATATTCAATTGGCTGGGCTGGTGGAGTATTGTCTTTGGTTCACAGCCTGAAGAGGTATTTGCCACGGGCTGAATCAATCTGTTTCCCCAGCTGCAGGAGTTATTAGAAATGGTCTGGTCTTGGACAAATCAAGCTAATCCTTTTTCTTTTAGAACGTCAGCACCTCTATTCCAACAAGGTCTGTTATCCTAACAGAAAAACATTAGAGAGAGGCCTCACTTAGAATCTGATCTAGATCAATTACTGTAGGGCTTTGAGTCTTTCTACTCTAACTTCTCCAAGATAACTGGCAATTGTTTAAGCGCAGTCATCCACAGCACTTCACCCAGTTCCCATGCCTATGTGCTAAATGTATCCTTTTCTGATCAACAGCTAAAATTAGTCAGACTGTCAGTATTGAAAATTTCTTAAAGAACGTCTTTGGACCAAAGCTTCCACCTAAATACAACATTACACAGCTACTTCTGTAAACATGGCATTAAATATTTTACAGGTAGGTAAGAGGCAAATACTGTTATTTCTTCTTCTTACAATGGGGAAAATCTTCTGTCACCTGTAATCCACTTAATCTTATTTCTTTCTTCTGCATGACATAATCCCTTAAAGCCACTCCTTATTGTTTTGAAAGAAAAACATACTCTCAAAACACAGGAAAATTTTGTACAATGTGAACATTTTTGAAGGGAGTTGTACTTTTCTATGTAATAAATCTTTCCAGATATCATTTAATAGTAAATGTTGTAACTATGGAGTTTCTCAAAGAATTCACTATCTTTCAACTGCAGAAATATTTAAAAAAAACAAACAAAAAAACCCACAGAAGGGAGAAGATGGAACATGAGGGATAGCACCTAACAAATGTGCCTTTTAAAGACTGGTAGCAAACCCTGCCTCTCCAAGACCCTGTTTATATTCGTAGTAAAAGTTAAGGCTATATAGTTATTTCTTTGTATCCTGTTTGTTTAGAAGGTATTATATGAAATGAACTAGTCAATCCTCAAAACCAAAAATTTTATACCTAAAAGGCATTACATAAGAACTGTAAAGGAGTGATTATGAATGTTTGAGGAGTTGGAAAAGCAATGCTTGAGCCTACTGAACTTCTGAAAGGACCTGTATAAATAAAACCCAGCACAGCCTTGCCTGTTGCTCTGTTTGGAGCACAAGATCTCCTAGTGACGCTCTCACAAATACATATTGTCTGATACTATGATGCAAGATAATGTCACCAAAAATAATGTTTAGTGTGTCTATTCATTGTCTCTCGTATATCAGCTACTAGGATGGAAAAGTATCTCTTCTACCCTGGAGTCCAAAATTTCCCTAAACTCCTGACTGCTCAGAGGAAATATTAATCTCTTGCTTCCCCTCTGTCCCTTCCCCTTTCTTTCTGCCTGGACCTAATAGCATGGTAGGAGATGTAGAAACTTAAGTCTATCTACTCAGTGTTCCTTGTACGAACATGACTATTTTTTCATATCAAACTGTATAAGCAACATTTTTGTGTCTCAGAAGTTCCACAAGAACTGGCTGAAGATGTTGTTGATTAAAGGATGAGTTTTACGGATTTATATTTATCTTCCTTATTTAATCTTGCATGCTTCAAGAAGATGACAGAAATATATAAACTTAGAATTTCTACTAAATAAAATCTAACACCTCTTAAACACTAATGCATCTATCTATAAACCCCCCTGAGATCTAGCTAAAATGTAAATTAGCTTTTTTTTTTTTTTTTTTTTTTTTCAAACCTCAAAATAAGAGACCTTCTAAACATCTTTTAGAAAGTCAACGAATCCAGTGATTATGCTCTAATCTTAAATCACAAATATTACTTTAGGCTCCCCATAGGGCTGTTCTGCTCTATGTTTTACCAGTTTCCAGTAGCTGTTAACTCTCCATGCCGACCCGTGTAAGACCATTCCAGTTGCTGCTCATTTCCTCTAGTTACGCCAGGATGCAGGAGCACAGAGCTTAACATTTGAAGAGAAGCAGAGGCTGATTCCACTGCCAACAAGAAATTAAATGAAATCTGAACAGGCTAAATCCTGCTACTAGCAGCAGACATATTTCCCATTTTCTTCAATGGAATCGTGAATATCTGTACTTTGTCTAGTACTTGCATTCATTATATTCGTAATCATAACTGTATATGCTATAAATCTAAGGATAAGTGTAGAGATGTTTACTGGGAACTCAGAGACAGAAAATCATGTTTGCATGAGTATACACGGCTATCACACACGTCAGTTTGCAGAGTTAGCTTTTTACTCAGTACTCACAGAGAATTTAAAATAAATTTTATTCTAATCCTGTGTAAACAAGTTCCACTGAAAAATAATTAAGTTGTACCAACATAAAATTGACACAAAAGATTAATCAAAAGTCAGTAATTTCTAATGTATTTTTCCATTGTTCCTACTTCATCTTTTGCATCTACATAATTGCTGACAGTTTGGTATTCACCATAATAGATATGTCAGTGTCCTTATTTCCACCTTTTTTTTCAACCAGTAATTTGGGAACAGGTCTAGAAGAATCTGTGCCTTGAATTTACATTGTATACATCTCTGAAAAAAAAAATCCATTTGGGATGAAATGAAGAAGCAATGAAAGGAGGTAATGAAGGCAATGGAAAAAATCATAGCTTCTGTATCCAAAATTACTGTGTTTAGAACATATGCAAAACACTTTTTTCTTCTAAACCAGAGGTTTACTTAGCTGAAAATGACACAACTAGCTTTGTTTTGTCCACCAAAATAATTTTCAGCAATATTATGTTAATTCTGAACATAACTTTAAGTCTGAAAAAAAAAGAGGTGCTACAATTTTTAAATACCACATAGAATTTAAATAGGAAGAGTTCAGATGACTATGTTGTTCTTTTATGACTTTCTACAGCCAGATTCATCACTGTAACCATACATCCAAATGGTTGAAGGGAAAATTAGTTATTCCTTTACTCATCCTTTTAAAAGGAATATGTTCCTTACTATGTCTTTCATTTCACATTTTCAAATTCCTTTAAAAGACACATTAGCTCAGTATGCTGTGACTATACTTTCCTCAGAAACTTTGTTTCCTAACTACACTCTTCAGTTATTAGCAATCATAGTGACAGGTCACAGTTTTATAGCCATTCTGCTCAAAACCGACAAAGCCAGAATGAAACATTCTATGTACCTTCCTGTGACTCACAAGCATGATGTGAAAAAGTAATACCAAGTTAATAGATTAATATTTATCCATATATCACTCCTGGGACCGTAACACTTCAGTTTTAGGCAACATATTATAGGAAGAAAATGAATACTGTATTCCATCTATTTTATGATCGCTTTACGTATATCTTGACAGATAAATCAGGATGATTATTTTAATTTACACTGAATATGCAAATAGATCTGGCAATAACTGCATTTCAAGTGTTCTGTGTTGTAATTAGAGCAGGGTGAAAACCACAACAAATTTGCTTTAATTATTTCCTCAAACTTAAAAATAAATGGGCTGTATTCTGCACCACTCCTTCATGCTGAATTGGATTTGCACCTTGCAATACGCAGTTCCCCTCGGGTAACAGGCAGCAATAACTGCACCAAGCAGGTCAGAGCACTTAAAACGTATTCCCTCCAAGATACAAAATCTGGTTTCCATCATCTTTGGATTTAGGGAAGGAAATAGGGAAGGAAATAGGGAAGGAAAAGAAAAAAAGAAGGAAAGAAAGACATCCCAGCTCCTTCCTTTTCTTTTATTTTTTTGTTTGTTTTGTTTTTCCTCACAGTCGATGACAAACAATAGAAAAATGGAGCTGTAAAGGCCTCAGTTGCCCCTTACTTTTTTCTTCCAACTACCTGCCTACAGAAGAAAAGCAGCACCACAGAAGCAGCTGCTTTTCTTCTTCCAGGATTCTACTGGGACTAATGGAAGTGACCACGGTGGGAAGAAACAGAGTTTGACATAGATCATTTACTACCATCACCAATCCTCATAATTTCTGGCTTAGTGTAACAGGTCCACTGAAATGAACGGAATTATTAATGGCATAAGGTACTAAGCAGAGTCATTATAAGACGACCAGTACTAAGTTGTTGCCTTCCTCCCTGAATTTGTCTTCACCCAGTGAAACCATGACCTCTCGTCTCAAATCGGCAGAAAGAGCACCTGAGCACTCCTCACCACTTCACTACAAAGTTCACAGAAGGTATATTAAGCTATGTTGGCTGATTTTGCGCAGAAACATATCAAGAACACTAATAAGATCCATTATGCTGGCTGCGTTGTGAAGATACTAATCACCCCCGAGAGAGTACAAACACTGTAAATCTCCATGGCAGTTTGTGCAATAATCATTAGACCATGGCTTAAGGGAACAGTTGCAGACTCTGGCCCTGTTGTTATTATTTGTGAAACTGAAGTTCATTTAAAATCATTCTCCAGCAGAGTTAGCTTGCTGGAATTATACATGAAATAGAGATTCTCTTGACCCGAAAAAAGATTCCGTCCCCTTCTACAGAAATGTCATGCATGCTTCAACGAAACACAGCTTATCTCATCCTGCACAGCTGGAGCTGTGAACATAATGACTGAGAGGCTGTGAATTCCTTAATCACACTGATGAGCAGGTACTTGGGCTCTGCGCTGGGACACGGATCAAAATTGCAGATAAGTTAGGCCTGATCTTGCTAATCGCTATGCCTGTAAGTAGCCTTCCCAAAGTCGCAATCAAGCTCAGGAAGATAAAATAATATGGCCAAGCGGGGAACTTCTCAAATACTGAATGCATGTACAGTGTGATCTGATCACAGACCTTTCATGGCAGTTAAAAAAAAAAAGTTGTATTCGCTGAACACTGGTTTTGCTGTTCACCCAGACAATTCTTCATATTGTTCTCGCAGTAATCCAGAGAAATAAAATGTCTGTTCACTAAACTGGAGTTGAACTAGCAACCAGCAGTGTCCTGAGACAGCTCCCATCTCTGCATATGGCCAGGGAAAGCTCCAAGAAGAAGCATGCTTTCAAGAGCTATCTTGAATGCTGAGGTAATTAGTTATTGCAGCAGCTAGTGGGTGACTCAAAACCTCACCCATATGGAAAGGGAAGGAAAAAAAAAACAAAACAAAATAATTGAAAGCAAACACTCATAAACTAAGTTTTTTTGGTGGTTTTTTTTTTTGTTTCTTTGTTTTTTTTAAAGAAAGCATCTTGCTCTCTCTCGAGAGAGAATTTCACTGAATTTTGAGTATTCAAAAATATAGAGAATCACAGCAACACGTAGATTAGAAAAGCACGTTTATCTCCCTTAACATTTAGAACCTCCCAAAAATCTATGGATTTATGACCACTATTAATAATTATATTCCTTAAACTCTGTTTTCACAGACTTTTTACCTTCTTCTGAAGATTATACACCAAAGCAGAGTACTTATGTGATAAATTACTTTCTATTAAATTTTAGAAGTACATTCATCAAAAAGTAATTTAATCCAAGTTATTTATTCGGAAGTACGGATATTCACTTTCTAAACAAATCTTTTTATCCACATCTAAATGAAACAAAGATAACTATGTAACAGACTAAAAAAAAAAAACCATAATATTTTTTCTTGCTTGGGGATTCCTTTGTCACTTAGGACTCTAGTTCTAGATCTGTTTGATGAATCTGAAGCAGAAAGGGACCATTTTGTTATCTATTTATCTTCACTTTGACACAGATTCTTAAACTTCATATAACTACTTGTATTTATTATGATCTATCTACTATCTATAGAGCTCTCATAGAAGTGCCCTCACCCCAGAGGGCTGCTCTGTTGACGGCAGGTTGTCTCCAGTTTCCACCTACTATACTCTATGAAAACAGATAACAGAGTATTAAATACATCGGCAACACTACTTAGCGTAATTGCCATGAGGATGTTATTCCATCATTACGGAGACATACCACAGTGCAGAAGATAACCCTAGGATGCAGTGTATGCCAGGAAACTGGTTTTGACATATTCCGTAACTGAAGCTAAGCTGGGCAAAAACTAAACTACAAACAACTATAAGAACGGTAAGCAACAAGTGCCCCCTGAGCCACTTTGCATAAGCTTGAACTAATTCCATATATTGGTTGAATTTTGTGGTTGGTTTCTGCCCAGAGACTGTGACTGTAAAAGGGAAGTATTCTTCAAAACAGAGTTTTTATCTTGAAGGGTTTAAAAATAGACACTTTTTTAAACTTTTTCATAAAAGCCCTAAAAAATGTAGTTTAAATCTCCAAATTTTGGGTTGGGTGTTTTTTTGTGTGGGTTTTTGTTTTGTTTTGTTTTTTTAATTCTGTTAAGCTCCCCAAATTAAAGAATCCATTATTGACACAGCTTCACTTTCAGGCTTCATACAAATTCCTTTATACAAAATGAAGTTATGAAATGCACATACATATTTATACATACATACACAATAAAGATCCAATCATCAAATTTTGATGTTGATCAAAGCAATACAAACCCTGAGTAACTTGCAAACAGCAAAGATTATTGTGTTAAATAGTATGGAAAAGTTTTTAAAAAAAATAAATCAGGCAGCTGTATTAAGAAAACCATCTTTTTTGTGGGGTAAAAAATAGAAACTTAAGCACCACAGAAGTCTTATCTAACATATTCTCATTGAAATAATGGGAAGCAATATCCCTGTTACAAAGGTCCACATTTCAAAAAACAAAGGTAAATAAATTGAGTGGACATAATCCAGTAAACCAAAAGCTTGGGACACAATCAGAAGAGAAAAAACAATTCTCATTCCTTAATGCAATGTCTTTCCTTTTCCACTCAAGTAGAAATTAAAGAAAAACAAACAAATAAAGATACAAGATTTTGACATACAATACCTGTCAAGTTTGTACTTAAGTCTTTTCCTAAATTAAGGCCTACGTAAGCAATTTAAGCACAATAAATGTGATTTTTCATCCCTAAGATGTCCTTTTTCCCTTGGGATCTGAAATACATGCAGAAATCCGTTCTAAACCTCCCTACAGACAGGCAAGTGGGAAGATGCCTGGTGTGACAATAAAGCAGAACAAAAAGAAAAACAACTTTGTGAGAGAAATCAGTGCTGATAATAATGTCACTTATCAAAGGAACCAAATCACTGAACAGAATTTGAAAACCAGCAATTGGGACACAGATTATAGGCAAAGGATATGTGCTTTGACAAAATAATCAGAGACCCACATTGTTTTCTACAAATGCAGGATTTTCTATGTTTTTCAATGCAGTCAATTCCAGATTATTTTTTCCTGCATTTACCATGCATAGGACTGTCTGGCAGAGAAATACTGCCATATTCAAGAACCAAACGTACCACTGCAGTTTTCAGAAATTCTTAGAAGGGTAATTTTGCTTTATTGCTAGTTCTCGTTACTCCTTTCAGCATTGAAAAAACTCTTAATAAATATGATATCTTTGTAATGGTTTTTCTACACTATAATTAAGCTAAATGCATAATCTGACTGTACAGGGAAGTAGAAGGTGCATAGTGTTGCTTTAATTTCCAAAAGAGTATCTTACCTACCACATATAAAGACACACATGACAATAAACAGGAATGATCATGTAGTGATAAACAACTGGAGCATTTGGAGCCCCGCATATCACTAAAGTAAAAGGTATGTTACAATCCTGGTTTTCAGCAGTAGTATACTATAAATTAGACATGGCATCATGTAACTGCAGTTGATTGAGTAAAAGCATAATATGTTCCTCTTTAATGATATGCATGCTGCAAGATATTTAGACATTTTTTTGTCCTCTACTAAAATCAAATTTTCTGCGTGCCATTTAACAGGGCTGAAAGACTCAGACATATTCCTATGTGATGTTTAGGAAAACTTGACTCAGATTTTTGCGAGACTTTCAGCTATATTTTCTGGGATCTTTTTTTGATAACAGCATAATACACCCTTCCAACTGCATTACTCCTAGTTAAAATTTTAAAAAAATAAAATTAAGACATGAAATGGCTGGCCAAAAATGGGAAAATGGCTTTATAAATATGTGACGGTACATGTAGACTTAATCATAGTAGAGCTAGACACAAATAGGCATGTGGTCATGGCAGTTCATGTACTTCATTATCTCTGCCTTTTCTTCTTTCCATTATCTTTTTTCCTTAATTCTACAGTATCTATTCTAGACACTTTGCTTTATTTTCTTCTACCTGTGTTGTTTATAATAATTTGTCACACACATTTCTGTCTCTGCCTCAAGTTTGCATTGTTTTAAATTATGTGTTGTTTATGTACTGTTGAAAACAAAAATGCAAACATGAAGATAAACTATTGAAACTATCAATAGGTTTTCAGGGGGAACTCATTACGGTCTACAGAATTTCAGAAGCGAACGGAACACAATATCACAGGAAGAGATAACAGGCAAAGGGATTTTTTTCATTAAGAAGATCTCCATACAAAATATACTCAAGAAATCTAAACAGTTAGTAACAAAGAAGTACTCAGGATTCATATTCACACGAGAAAATTAGAATTATCTTCTATGATAAATCAATAACAGTAAGAAACAATTAAGTTGCGTTTTTAATCAATATTTGAGTAGAATGATTCTTTTTAAAGGCTACTTTTTGCATTTGATATGTGTATCATCTGGCAACAACACACCCCAAAAAGTTTGCATAGAATATTGCGCAAAGCACTGCTAGTCAACAATACGATCTTCAGAAGTGGGATATATATCAGGTTTTTCCGTAAATTGATTTACTAGTAGTGTAATTATATTCTCACCTAGCACACCAATAGATTGAAAGAACAAGTATAATTCCAGTCTGCATTTACAACTAACAATGCCTGAGAATACTCTTTTGTTTCTGTGTATTAAAGTTTCATTTTGTCTCCTTACTACGTCAGCGTGTGGGTGTTGCAAAGGTGGGAATAATTTTCACAAATTTTTGTTGCGTATGTTTATCAATGTTTCAAAAGGTTACTTTGCAAGTTATGCATGCTCATTCATGTCACAGCTATGCATTATTTATGAAATGTCTGTATAATGATAGATTATTTATACTCTGATATTTATGGCACATCCTGATCTGAAAGTCTGTATGAAATTGCCCAAGAAACAGCAGAAATAGTAACACTTAACATGAAAGCCTGTTATTAAAAATGGATGGCAAACAAGGTTTATAGTATTAAGTGTTTAAAAAAAAAAAAAAAGTATTTTCTTCTACTGCCTTGCAAATCAAAATCTGACTTTAAGGTTCACCATTCAGGGTTTAATATGCATTTTTCTGGCTGCACATGGGCATAGGAGTTTTTGAAATGGGTCTGTCTGAACAATAAGCTATTGCTGAGCTGCAGTGTCCTGTGGATACTTATGCTTCCTCACAGGGTTTAAAGGTTAAGATTTAAATAAATCTGAACTTCTGAAATTTATCCCCATGAAATAATTATTTCCTTTACAATTCAAAAGATATTTTTCTTGGTGAGATTACGTAAAATCTTATTTTTCTGTGTTTTAAAGAACTTTTTGGTGAAATCTTAACATATTAAGCCAAAGTTTTGCAGTGCCACCATTCACATGGTTTATACACAAACACATAAAGAGCAGGCTTGGACAAACGCACATAGCTCAAAAGAAGGGAAGAGCCTAAGCCCCAGTCCCTGACGAGTTGGGAGTCAGCAGGGTTGAGTACGCTTCTTTATCAGCAGGTAACAAATTAAGTTATTCCCGAGTAAGAATAGGGGATGTCGTAACTGAACAACAGCTGGACTGACAGCCAGCTGTGCAGGTGGGTCACAGAACGCAGCACTTGTAATCCTGCTCTTCACTGCCCACGTACACACCCAGCCTCTATGCAAAAGTGATCCGTACATATGAAAGGATACGCCAAATAGTATGAGATAGATGTAAAAAAAAGAAAATACTTTCAGAATTCAAGGAAAGGAAAGAAAAGGAAAATTAGTATTCCAGGGACAGGCCGCCTAATAGGTCCACCAAGGTAGGATTTCTTTACATTGAGTTTCTGCAAGAGTAGCAAGTACGTATTTTCAGTTTCAGCCTTGACAGCCTTTAGCAAATAAAATACTCTGGTCTTCCACCTATTTATTTCACTGATCGATCCCATCTATCCATCACTGACTCCTACAAAGGGAGCGTGGAGCATTCACACAAAGAAATATTCTAGCTGGCTATATGAGGTAGAAAGAAAGAAAACACAAGTCCTGCAACTTTCTAAGTTCAATGAAGTAGGTGGGAGGAAAAAAAAGAATCCCTCACAGTGAAAAGATAGTTTGTTTCTTTTTGTGATGTTTTACAAAGTTACTCAGCAGTCAGAAAGAATGGATAAATACTATTGGGAAAAATGTTCAAGCAGACAATAAAAGAATATTTGAGGCACAAAAATCGTAAGAAGTAACAGTAACTCCACAGATACAATTTGAAAAGAACATGGAAGTAAATCCTTTTCTAGAACCTGATTCTGTTTCAACCCATTTGGCAATGATAACTGGAGATCATGTGGATACAGTAGAAACTGAAGCTTCTCAAAACACAACTGACATCATAACCGAGAAACTCAAAATTTCTATTTAGCTGAAGCTGCATAAACAATATTATACCTTCATTATCGCTCTGTGGATGACATATAGCAACAGCTGTATTGGCACAGGTTTGCAAACAGTACTATTTCAGAATTCACTGGAACTTAGCACAACCTCACTGTTCTGCTAAATAGGGATGGGGCTTGAAGCTTATTAACAATTTTCTCATATTACATTGCTGACATTGGCCACTCACTCCAAGAGAGAGCTTGGAAATCTTAGGTTTAACCAGGGTATAAAGCACTTTTTTTTTTAAGTTTTGACAGTTTAACTGAAACCCCTGTTTGAAAAAAATATTCATTCACAGCAGTAACCAAGAGCTTAAAAAATTGTCTCACTTCTACATAAATAATAGCAGTGCTAATGGATTTGGGAAAGAAATAGTTTCTTAGTAATAAGGAATAACAGGTCAAGTTTTGCAGGGCATTGTACATCTTCAAAATATTTTAAAAGCATTAAATATTCTTCAGAGTCCCCTCGCAAGTTGGGTGTACATGATGTCTTACTTCAAGGATGGAAGAAAATTGAATTAAGGAATTTTGTTAATTACTCAGCCTTATAACAATAACTGCCCCAAGAGCCAGAATGAAGATATAACTTAGGTAATCCAACCCGCTAGCCTTTTACTCAAACTTAGAACAACTAGATATCTGAATTTCCCCTCAGATTTGTCTTTTTATAACATCCATGCTTCTTTCCTGAAAAGAATTTCCACATTTCCCATATATGTCCACAATACATATCCCATGGACTTACTTCTGAAGGAGCAGGTGGCTAGCAGGACCATGGGACATCCAGAAATCATGGATAAAGTCTTTTCTGATGGATAGGCTATTAATGCAACATTTGAATAACCACCTTCAGAAAACACGAAGTCTCCAGCGCATATTACTCTGGTCTCACTGGACTTAGCTTAATATGCTGCTAGAGGACGTCACGCACAGTTGGGACAATGCTTCCTGCCATTCAAGGCCTGGTGAGCACCTGCTGTACCAGGTCTCCATGCCCACTCTGTCTCCCTTGCAGACTGTACGGACGTGGCAGGTCACCTTGGTTGGTGCAACGTATCCAGGGCATGTGAAACACACTACAGACACCACAGAGTGCTCACACATAAAGGTTTTGTCTAAAGGACATATAGGAGACCTGTTCAGACCACACCTCAGTCTTTATTACAAACTCATTAACAACAGCCATGATGTAAGTTAATTTGAATTAAAGTAATAACAACATTACAAAACACAGACATCCAATAGTTCCTATGAACCTACTGGCCATGTACTCTACAAAATGAAATACCTGCGCAGCTGCAAGCAGCATCAAGAGAGATGAGAAGGACGGTCTCATGGAAAATATTCTAGCTGGAAAAGATCTAATCTGGGGAGCTACATTTTAAGCTCTCTTACCTTTTTGAAGGTTAGGCTTGCAAGTTTCTGAGCAACAGTGATGGCGAGTGTGCAGTGACAAGCAGGTGGTATTTCAAACCTGACAGGGCTCACTCTGAAAAGGCATACTCTTTGGTGGGTGCTCAGTGCTCCTTCTGTTTTTCTCGGAAAAGAGGTTTCTTTCCTGATTAATATTATGTGAAGCATTGTTACAGGACTGCTCTTTTCCTCTGTAATCTCCCAACGGCCCATGGGATTATGAACTAACATGAGGTAAATGGTAAACAAAAACCCAATCACTCCTGACCCACTTACGTTTTCTTGTAACCTGCATTTTGCAGCTTCCTGTGTTCATTGCTCTCTACATCTATTCTGTTTCACTGTCTCTGCATTGAAAGACAAGGGTAATAGTGGGGGTTTAATTTTCAATTCAGCCTCATTGAGAACTGAATCAAGTTCAGACCTAGTGTAAAAATCAGTGCAACCCTGTGAAACACTGCCCCGAGTTTTAATTTGGCCAACATCTTTCAATACATTGTTCTGCAGATGTAAACTGCTGGTGATGATAAACATAGCCAGAAGATTTAAGTTCAAATATCAATACTAACATAGTTTGTCTGAAACAGCATGTTATCTTTGAACTGTTTTCAAATTGTATCACTGCAGCAGTTAGAACTTGCTGTAACGCTTAGAGAGAGAGATGGATAGATTATTTTAAAAAAATAATAAATAAAATCAATATTCTTCAACAACTTAACTTCACAACTACCCTCATGTATAGCCATTTAGTCACAAGGAGAAAAGACCATTTATGCTTCCTTTTCTCCCCTCAAACTTCTGGCATTTGTTCCTTACCTGCCTGCTCTAATCATTGGAGAGAAGGACACTTTTCAGATGGCGAAAACACCACCTGGAGCTGCCTGTCCCTTTCCCATGTCTGGTAATCCATATAGGAAGCATGTTCATAATAAAGACCAAACCACTTGGTCCTCCAGAAGTCTCAAATTTTATATTAAAATTTACTTCACTCTTTAGATGTGTCTGAAAATTACAGGTGAATGTTCACAAGAATAAAGTAACTTATAAGAAATAATGCACTGCAAGTTATAAATAGCATGCTGACTCATCAGAGATGGATGATTATGTATAAACTTATTTTGTGCCTGTGTTTTGAGAACTGTCAGGAGGGCCTGTTCCTTATTGACCAAATTTCTACATGTCGAAGTATAAATACAGGCCAAACCATCCAGACTCTCCTAGTTTTATTCCCTATTAATAAAGCTCTGACATTCTACAATCATCGATCCTGAAAGAAAAATTGGAACCCACATCCTTACAATATAAACAAGTATTTTTGTGATGCTGATTTTTATGTTACAAATGCATGATATAACTACATAGCTTTTCCTAACAGTGAATAAAACTATTTTAAAATACTTGATGGTATACAAGGTGGCTCAGCAATATCAAAGTAGTTTCCACATAAACTTTTAACATTGTGTAGAACAACAGAGACTGTAGTAAGTACACGATGTTCTGTCACTGCATGCCAGGTAACGTTGCTATTTTAAGAAATTATTTTCTTGGGAATAACTCACCAAAGACTATATGATTGATTAGAACTATCTTGCAATGTGCAATTCTTTGGTCATTAGATTAGTAGTTATTTTAGTACTTTAAAAAAAAATAAAGGCAGGAACCAGACTATGATCCCCTTAACTAAACCAGTTAAGTTCATAATTTTAGGCAAAAAGAAAACTATTCAGCAATACTAAAGGCATTAAATAACTGAGCATATTGTCCAATCATGGTTTAATTATCAGAAAATGTATTATGTGCATGTTAAGACTGCTACCTATATCACATGCGCTTTAAAAAGTCCTCCTCATACCCAGATGGGTTAAATTTACAGATGCAAATTTTGTTCTTTTCTCAAGTGTCACAGCTATCCCCAGCTGCTTCATTTTGTGTGCTAATATACAATTTCGCAGAAACTGTAAAAATGAATGTTGCTAGATAACTCCTTTAAGTACCATTTATTTCTAAACTGTTTCAAGCAAATAAATTATTCCAGTTAACTTAGGCAGTAATTTCTATTGATGAAATTAGCTCAAGATCCATCTGCTTCAGGCCGAGGCATGAAAAAAAAGACAGAACACCAAAACACCGAGTAACCTTGCTTTCAACCACTCTATTTTGCTCTCTGCTTCAGTCCTCTTAAGAGAAAGAGGTGTAATTCTGACAGTGTTGTATGAGACATTTCCATGAAAAACAGAAAAAGGTAACTCTCAAAAATGATTGGTTGCACTATTTCCAGATGTGAGCGATTTCAGAGGAGCTATTAAGAGATTCTTATCATAAGTTTTACACAGAATGAAGGGTAGTTACGTTGTCTGTTTTAGACCTCTAATTAAAGTGCATCCAAGAAGCAGTAAAGATTAGGAACGCAAGATTCCCTCTGCAGTCAAAAGACAGAAAAGCATTTTCCCCTACTCCAATCTGTAAAACAGTTAAACTCGTTGAAGGGGGGGGGAGAGGTAGTGCCAAATTCACCATAACTTTCAGAGCTTCTTTCATCAGGAAAGGGAATCAAGTGAATCACTCAAAAAACTCAATCCCAAATATCCAATGGACACAAAGCCCATCTTCAGTGCTTTTACTCACATTTGTGAGAGGGGCACTGAGAAATTTGTTAGCTAAAAGGGATGAAGGCAGTTCTAAGAAAAGGTTCATACCTAAAATAGCAAGAAGGACAACTAACATATATGACTACTATACATCTCAGCATTTCAACTGATTAATTTCTTCACTCGCAGCATCATACTTAGAATTACTGCATCAAGTGTTTCTTTTAGGATACTGAAGAATATGTCTGCACTGATGCTTTCTGAGTTCAGAGTCAGTTAAGTGTCTGTTGGAGTGTTACAAAGGGAGGTGCTTAAACTGCTGTGTATTGCCTCTGCTTGCTGAATCTCTCAAGAAAGTTTTAATCTGTTGCTGCTTTTTTGTAATAAAACATAAGTGAATGTAACCCCCACACACATCTGATTCCCTCCATCTTTTCCCTTCTCAAGACTAAATCCCCTGCCTCTTTTCAGTAATATTTGACAGGAGAAAAGAGGTCTGAAGGGTGCAGAGATGCTATAAGCTTCATAGAACAGCTGGGAGAGAAGTTATTCATGCCCTGTTTTCACAAAGCTTCAGTGTCAGCTTGACTTTATTGGATTTCAGAAAATTCATATAGGTGCTCGACTGCAAGAGGAAACAAGGTTTCATCAGTTGTGTAGCACACCAAATGACTTGTTCCCCCTTTCACATATTTGCAAGAGCTGAAGAGAGGTTTTTGTATCTGATACTACAACAAGTTTTAAATGTTAGACTTTTAGCTCCTTGTGAAATTAAGCAACAAAAAAATTAATTACAAAAATTATACAAAGAAACTTTCCATATACCGCTTTAACACCATAATCACTGCTTAGTAAAAGTAACCAGTTCAGGGGTAGGGTTTAAAGATTCACATTTCTCATCAGAGTTTATATTCCAGCTATGGAGAAGAACTCAGGCTAGTGCTGTAGTTCACATGAGACACCTATGAAACCTGTGTATTATTCATGGAAATAAAAAGTCTCAGTACTTCAGCAGTTAGCTGGGTGAACAAGCAAGCAACTGAATGTCCCCACACTCCGAGGACAGCTCTGTCATACTTAGCAAAAGGAATTTTCCCACTGATCTGAGCTGAGACAAGGACTGTCTTCAGAGAGAGACAGGTTGGGCTGGGGGTGCCTGGTGTGAGTGGAAGGAACCACAAAAGATACTACTTTGAAGGAATAAATTAAATAAGTGCCCAGGGCTAGGGTCCTAGGAGGTTCTGGACTTGATGATTTAGAAAACGAGAAGACACATCATGACACCTTAGTGTATCAAGAGTAGTCTTATTTTTGTTTTCAGTAGACTGAAAACAAGATCAGCTGTGCCTCAGAAAGCAGAGTCAATACCAGTAAAAACACCTGTTGACTCCTCATGTGCTCATGATGCTTCACAAAGTGCGCTAGAACACAACAGAGCAGTTCTGAAGTTACAAAGTAACTAACATGCCAATGTGATAAAATATAGAAATAAGTTATTGCCACATTTTCATTGGTGTTAAGCTTGTTTGGGTTCTTTTAGTTTTACATTTTCTTTTCTTTTTGAATATTTGTGTCATTTTCTTTTTGCTTTTGGTCTCAAAGCTGCATTATTAGAAGAACTTTTTGGAAAGTAGAAAGTACGTTTTTATAGGAATATTTTTTCCTCCTGCATGTTTAAAGCAACATTTATATGAAGTTTTTGTCTTGCTGACTGAACATTAATGTTAGTGAAAGACATGCATTGCAAGTAAAGATAGAATACCTCTTTATAGTCATGCTGTTTCATCATAGTGTAGGTTGTTACAAATCCCTTATCATGAAAAATCCTCTTTGTTTCTTCGAAGTCTGTGACTGAGAACATTCCAAGATTAGAAAGAGAGTGATATTTTCCGTTTCTAATGCAGGATGAGTTTCTGTGACCTAGACTACCTAGTTCTGTGCTTCGCTCCTTTGTGTTTGTCACCAGTATAGTTCAAGCTAAGTTTAACATTTTCTGCTAGCCTGGTCTTATCAAGATATCTTCTTATGAGAGTAGTTTTGGAAATACCGAGTAAGGATGGAAACGCACTTCTTGGGTACAATCATCCGTTCACATAAAAGTAACTGTCCTACACAAAGAATTAAGGGTGTGAAATACATCCCCTTCACAGCAAGAATGGGATAGATACGGTGCAAGGGTGGCTTTTGGTTGTGGAAGTCTCACAACTGTAACTCTGGTAGTAGTTTCCACTTGTGGAAATAAGATGCATCCCTCATTCTTCTAACTTCTCTATTTCTCTTCTGTTACAATTACCAAATCCTCTGCCACTATACTTGAGCAACTGTACTACACAGATGCTACTAGAGATCCTGAAACTGTTTCGATCATCATGACATTTCCTGAGTAACAAAATACAAAAGGCTTCTGAAAATTACTTTGTAAGCTTAAAAGCTGATAAAATTGAAGAATTGATCCAAAATGTCACATAATTGAAAACTGAAGATAGATGTTCTGGTTTAGAACCACAGGAGTTTTTTGGTTTTGTTTTCCATAGTAACTTCCATGCTTGATTATAAGTGCAAGCATAAATTCATTCAGGAAGCATTGGGAATTTAACAATAATAACAAATGTATCCCTTAGTGTGGAGTAGCCATACTGGCAGAAAGAACTAGAATTTCTATGGCTACAATTTTTTTTTTCATTTCTTGGGATTAGTTTACCTTCTTCATAATACAGAGTAATAAAGAGAACAGCTCTTGCCTCATAAACCCAGCACACAGGCCTGAATATGAACAGCACCATACTTCAGACCCTTTCCTGTCAGGTGCCAACATCGTATAAGTAGCTGCCAGCCCTGATATTTGATATGCCAATCATGTAGTAATCTGGCACATGGGTTCCTGGAACGAGAGGCATTGGTGTTTCCCTGCAGCAGAACAGCATGTCATGCAGTTGGACCGAGTCTGGCTGGAGAGCGTTTCCCATTTTGCATCCTCAGCCTGAGAGATATTCCATGTCACGTGGCCCAGGATGGCATTGTCGTATGTACCAAAGCAGCTAACCAGTGAGGTCTGTCAAACACCAAATATTTGGTGGTTTGTTTTGTTTGTTTGGTCTTTTTTGTTTGGTTTTTTTTTTTCCCCACAGCCAAGCTACCAGAACACTCAACTGCAGTGTTTTACTGCCACAAACTTTGCTTGCCAAGCCTGAAAAGCTATCAAGAAGCACCTGCTTTCAAGAGCAAACTATTCTGTTATTATATTTAGTTTATTGTGCCATTCACAAACCCTCCCTTGAAGCCACGAATTAACCGTGATAAATGAACACCAAACCATTCATGTGCTATGTAAACTGCTACAGTACTCTGAGCATTAAAACAGAGGAAATAAAAATCACTGTGCTTTGCATAGCAATATTTTAAAGTTTAATAGCTAGGAAAAGAACAACTATCAAACTATGAAACACCATTTCAAAGATTCTCTCTCATTAACTTCACTTCAGAAAAATATTTTCACTAGAATAATTATTATGTACACTTTAATTAAACATGAGCAATCAATTTCATGTACTTCTGAGCATCAAAAAAGTTTAGGAGACAATACCCTCATACTATAAACATAAACTGTTTCTCTCTGTTCCTTCTTGCTCATCTTAGGAAGTCATACCAACACAGAACAGAGTGTGTAAAGGTGGCAGAAAATGTCTTCATAACCTTTAATTGTACCCCTGGAAGTATTTTTTTCAATGACAGTTCATATAAAATGACATATCAATCACATCAGGCTGGGGAAAAAACCTACTGTAAGTCCCCCAATTAATTCTAACCTCTTAGCTTTACTTGTAATTATTTCACTTATCTCCCAAAACTCAGCTTATTAAGATACATCCATCACTGTATGGGTCATACAGTAGTTCTGTTGTTGGGCTTTCTGGCCTTTGTCTGTCTTCCTTTCAGTGGGAAGATCCTGCCTACAAAGAATTCATAAAAGGGAAATGTGTTTTAAAGAGCAGAATAGGGGTAAAAGGTGAATGAATTTTTATTTTCAGATTATTTATTTGTTTAGGTGGCTAATAATTCCCTGAGCTTGGCCTCCTGCTATTCACCTGTTACTTGTGAAATTGTCTGTTGGACAATTTTCCAATACTTTGCACCTACTTAAGGGTGCATATAGCGGCTGTTTTTCTTTTCCCCCTGACTGTTGTCTGCATTGGAAGAAATCTTTTCCTGTGAGTGAACATACCTATTTATATAAAGTTCTTACTTCAGCGATTTTTTTCTATTTCAGGTGAGATTGATACTATATCAGATTATGATTATTTATGTTTAAATACAAACCCACAAAAAAGACAGCAGAAATTAGTAACATTAAGATTATTCACCACAAAAGCCACAAGCAGAAGGTCTGCAGCTGCCCTGACAGTTCAAGTAATCATTCCCAGAGACCCTTTTCAGCAGAAAAATGAATAAATGAACTATTTCTTTTAAGTAAAGCAAGCTTTCTTCTGTAATTAAAGCAGGTTATCACCTGCATATATGTTACTGTATTTATAAATATACCTGAAATACAAAGTGTTGAAAGGTCCAAATAAATAATTGCTTTTTTGAAGATACTTTTGGGGTCAAAAGGAAGTGCATCTGAGATACATAATTATTTTGTTTAGTTAGGACAAAAGCAGGGGAAAGAGAGCAATTCAGATAGCTCTAACTGGAGGCAGGCAACAAAGTCTCTGTGCACTTCAAGAGTTACTGCTTCCACTGTCTGCTTCGGTTATTAGCACTGAGTTGCAATTGGAACCAAAACCTCAGGTCCCCATCTGCATCCTGCTCACAGCACTGTGAAAACAGCTCTACAGCTGCCTGTTTTATTTGTATAAGAATTATGACTAATGAGTTTAAATGTCTGCAGTAATTTCCACCTGTCCATCCTGACTCTTGCTGGTGGCTGCCTCTGCTGCAGGGATTGATCACCCCAAATTGCTGTCGTTCACCACGCTCCCGGGTAGAGCTAAGCTGGGACTGTTCACTGCCAGGATGAAATCTGTAGCTGCTGAGAAGCTCATTGGTCAGATCCAATCCACCCTGACAGTAGGAGTTGGAAGTTCTGGGAGAGGGGCAGGACAGACAGCAAACATGAACAGCAGGAGACTTTCAGACATACTATAAGCAATTTTATGAACAGTAAGATCATGCGCTATCCAGTCATCCAGACATATAAAACCTAAAGTCAGTTACACCAAAAGAAACAAAACAAAAAAAAAAAACCCACACCCCGGTTCCTCGTTTCCTTAACAAAAGTAGCTAGTTATAAAGCTAGCCCTTCATAAAAAACTAAAATTAAAATTAAAACAAAACCAGCAATTTGCCATAGTCAATTCTTACTGTTCTTTTTTATCAGGTCAGCTACCTAACTCACTTTTAGCTGCTTCCTTCCCCCATATCAACCAACTAGAAGTGACAATATGATGAAACGAAGACTTTAATTCATTGATTTTAGTGGCTAAACATTCACCAAGAAGATAACAAAAATATGTTGGCCTATGACACCCAAGACTGTCAGATGGGTTTCCACCAAGTGCTGGATAGGACCACAGGTAATTTGTTCTCAGTGAAGAGAGAGGACAGCGCTTTTAATCCTCTTGTGACTAGACGCATTCATGGTAACATTTCCCTGGCCATATTCTGCACCAAAGTGAAGCTTCCCACAGTGCTACTGCTATTTAGTTCATTCCAAAGCACTACCTGCTGCTCACTCAGCAATCCCATCAGTCAGTCACTGCTTCTTCACAGCTGCTCCCTCCTTTTCTCTTTCTTGTCTAAAGATTTCTCATACATTTTACCAGTAAGACTAACACTTCCCTCTGAAAAAAAATCACCACTTCAGTTCATACTGTAAATAAAACTTAAAATAAATTCTGTATTTAAGGTCATTTATGATCTATTTATCTTAAGGCTTTTAATACTCCTTAAAGGAGAAGAGTCTGCTTTTTCAAAATTCACGTCACTTATTGCTACTGGCTGCAGATACAAAAATGAATTAACAAATAATTATCTGTAATTGCTAGTGATTTTGAAGACAAAAACATCACAGCTTCAAAGAGCTAAAAATGACAAGCTGTTATGAGGATGTCAAAGCTATTGGAAATAGTTGGGTGCAAACCTACACCCTACCAGAAGAAAATCTGGAAGTAGGCTTTCATCAGCACAATCTTTAACACACCTGTAAGTGTAGAAAGGATGAATCCTCTGTCTTTCATCTCATACTGCACTGCAGTGAGCTCACATAACTGGTGAGAGGTAGCCGAGCCTACCACCCTGTTACTTGTCAAGGACTCAACGTAGTCCGATGCAAGAGCCATCACCTGCCTAGTTCCAGGCAAAAATTTGTTGGTAACAGATCTGTGGAGCATGCTGTGCTCTAACCACTCCCAGATGCATATTCTGCAAGGCAGTACCAGCAGAGACGTTCTCCTGATGAGTTCCAAGAATTTCATATAAGTCTACTTAATAAAAAGTTTAGGTAAATATTCCTGTAAAAATATGAAAAGGTAATAAAGAGATTCAGGATGTCTAATGCATCCTGCTTTCTGTTGCAAGGCAGAGGCAGGTCTTGAGTATGGCTAGGAAGATAACTTGGTCATGTTGTGTTGTAGCACAGCTCTGTTTCAAACACAGCCATTAAAGTCACAATAGTGTTTGTGTTTCTAAAACACGATTTACTGTAAGACTTTGAATAGCCTCCAAAATACAGTGTCTAACTGCACTCTTCTCTCACCTTTTTCTTCCCACACTGTCACCCCATCACTACAGTACTGAAACAGTCACTACCTAAAGCTGTATGTTTTCCTCTGAAAAATCAGCGATCCTGTTAACTTTCCTTATTCTTGGCAAAGGTGTAGCTCAACCTCTTCCATTAATATTTATTAACTATATTTTTCTACATTGAACATTTAATTATTTAAATGCCTTAACACATGGTTCTGCAACTACAGGTTTCACAAGATGTGTGCTTCTTCTTGCTGTTCCAAAAGTGGGAAAGAAAAAATGTCAAGTCCAAACTCCTAGTCTCAAGATCTTTCAACTCAGTAAAGAAACAATCCAGTTCAGTAAACATGACTGTCTTATCTCACAAACTTAATACATATCTTCAAAAGAAAGACACAGATTAAAATATTGTCTTTTCATCTGGTTCATAAAAAAAATAATCAACTTATTGCTGATATACTGTGATTATTATTGATTTATTGAAGTTCTTTTACTCACTAAAGAAGATATTTGATCTTCTACAAGGGTTTGTTCTTCTGACAAAAGTATTTTCCTCTAAAACAATATAGTATTCCCATTACGTTTATCATCATTAATTCCAAAATGTGAGGAAAGGCACAATTTATGCAAAAACATACTCTTCTAACCACAGGAGATATCTGACATTTAGAAAAAAAAAAAAAAAAAAAAAATCAAGCTATTTGTCTTAGGACAATTTTGCCATTCTAAAAATCAAATAAATGAATGACAAAATGACCAACATAGAGTTCTCTTTCATGCATTTGGAATAAGATGTCTAGTCACGTATGATAACAAGCTGTTGAGGGAAATGTAAGGCAAAAAGAAAAGGGCACCAAAAAAAGCTGTACTAATGAGTTTCAGGTCCATACTACCCAGATTAATCTTTCTATATTTCTATAGGTTCAAAGTGAAGGAAAAGCAAAGTAACACTGGCAACTTTCAACCCTTAAAAGTCCTAAGAGCTGGAACCTGGACTCCTTGCAGTCATAAGTAATGCCTAGAGAAAAAGCAAATTCAGTACTGGCACACTGGAAAATGTTTTCTCTTCAAAAGGGAAGACTTGGAGCTTTCTATAATAATACCTGAAGACTGCCCACATCCGCCCCAAAGGTAATACATATAAATGCTGACATTTAATTCCTTTACTGTAAACAAGATCTCTTGCATTTTTTTTTCTTTATGATAAAATTAAAAAGTAATGGTAAATTAAATGTCTTTATTAAAGAAAATTCAAGTTAGATTGTGGCACAGTTGTTTTGCTTCCATTTCTTCTGTCACAAGAAAGATCTAACCCAGACTTGAAGCATGGATGTATTTACATTTTTATTACTGATCTATTAAAAAAAAAAGAATCATTTAGTGACAACAATTTTTCTTCATTTTTTCCCCCTATTTTTTGGATCTATGGATAATTTTCTCCATTAAAAGTTGCATTAACTTCTTTTAATTATTTGTCAAATATGGTAATGGCAGTTATTTTACTTTTGTTTTCAGTGTTTTTCCTAATTTCTCAAAGATGGACAAACTCAGCTATAGAATCAGTTACCTCCTTCATTCCACTTGAGAGGAAAAGTGTTGGAAGTCTTTTAGGACAGTTCCCTTGGCTATCCTCATTACTGCTTATTTGCTTTCTTGTTTACACATAAGTGTGTTCCTAACAGAGTTCACTGACTTTCATAAAGAAGCAGTGCTGCTTTAATGATAAAATACAGCAAAATTATGAATGCTTTTCATATAATCTGATGAAAACTATTAATGGAAAATAATTAAACTGGCTGTGAACTGGGTTGGAACTCTATGATCTTCAAGGTCCTTTCCAACCTAAACCATTCTATGATTCTATGAACTCTCAAAAATATTTTCTGCTGAAAAGTGTCTCTTGAAGACCCAGGAACAACTGAGTCAACCTAGGTTTCTCTCAGGGGATCGGAAAGCTCTAGACCTAGTTTTAAACAGCCCCTGAAAATAGAATAGATGACTCGTGAGGAGAGGAAAAAAAAAATAAAACAAAACCAACCAAACAAAAGAACAACAAACCACCCTCCCTTGAAAGGGGACAAATCATTGCAACATCATAAGATAGGGGACCACGTCTTAAAACAAGTCCTGCACCTAAGATTAACAGGGAAGACAAGATGCTTCTCTGAAACACAATTGTCTTCGGCGGTCCTTGAAATGATTGACAGCCAAGCATTAAGCTTTAGGGATGCTCAGAATATATTTAATGTCAAGTTCAATGTTTAATATATAGTATTTTAAGAACAACACCTGTTCTGAAGCCTTTGAATACTATTATCAGTCCCAGAAAACAGAAGGAACCAGAAGAACTTGGCAAGAGAAACTCCAAAAGAAGACTTTTCTCACAGTTGAGGAAGTCTCTCTCCCATCTGCAGTTTGAGAATGCTTTGTTTGTTTCTTTATCCCTCCCCCCTTTCTTTTTTCTTGCCTTCGTATTTATTTATTTTTAGATTGAGTGGGCAGGAAACAACATTACTTTGGGAGCAGGCTGTTCCTTACATGCTCCTTACCTCTAATCACTTTAACACGAGGTAAGGTAAGCTAGATTGTGAAAATGCAGAACTACTGCAGCAATTGCCTGTGTTCACCTTTTCCAGGCTAAATCTGATGTAATATGTGCAACATTTCTTTCAAATATACATTACATCAGAATAGTACTAAGAGTAGTTAATGCTCTGTAGACCCATACTTTTCCTGATTTATTGTAATATATTCATTCGTATAGATTTGCTTACACTTCTACATGTGCCTTAGGCAGTGTTTTTGTTGTGTTTCTATGGTTCTATTGCTCTGAACAATTCTCTGAGCACATTTTCTTTGCATCCAAAGAGACTAGTAACGTGTATAAAATTGCTACCTGCACAAACAAAATAAAAATAGGATAAAATAGAAGTTGAATGTATAACTGCAATGATAACAATAAGATAAATCTATTTGCAGAGCAAACCTATTTACTCATGGAAGTTTGATCAGAGAAGAAAATACTATCATATATTTGGAGAAGAAAAAGATAGTAGATTTACAGAACATCCCTAGTGGGAATCCTAATAATCATCTAAGATTTAGAAACCCTCTGAAGAGTTTCTTCTGTAATCTGTTGACAAACTGTACATTCATTCAAATATATATCACTTCAAGTATACAGATTTGTTTTGATCACTGCACTGAGTATCAGATTTCGTGGGCTCACATAGAAAATTCTACCTGGAAACAATGCTGAGGATGATATTCCTGTATTATTCAGAAAATAAAAAAAAAAAAATCCTTTATTTAATGACTCTTTTCCTCTCTTCAATTTCAAATACTCATCTTGAATTCAAATACAGAGCTTACTTCTGAAACAACAGTGTTTTTTACAACTCTAACTTTACACGTATAAATGTTAACCTGGAACCTCAGACTCAGAAGCAGTGTGCTTAATGAATTACATAGCCTTCTGAATGGATGCACTGCACGATTATCATTCTAACGTCTTTCTGTCTAGCAAAGAATAAGAGAACACCACCTGAGAGTTCAAATACATCAGTATTTTCTTTAGCAATACCATGCTTTCTGAATAAAACATACACTTATGACAATTTTTCATGATTTTAAAGAATAATCCAGTGGTTGGATATTAAAAACGGCACCTGCACACACTTTTTTTTTCCTTGAACCAGATCCTTAGGACCAGAACTCAAGAATTAGTTAAGAAATGTGATCTTAAGGTGCCTCTGAACCCCACCAATTCTGTCTTTCAGGTCCAACTTCAGATCAAGTTAGAAGTTACTGTAGCTGCTGAAAGCAAAGACCATCCAAATAAAACAATCTTAAATTATGAAGTTCTACACCCCCAACCAACACTTGCGCTCAAAGGAGAGGAAAAGATTTTTCAAGGAGCTGCTTAATCTAGCATCTCGCTTACTTCCAGCGAAGAGCAACAGCACAACACAGATTCCAACATCTGACCCCTGGTTTATATTCAAATATCACATTTGCCTTATTTAGTAACAGAGCTACAGCAAGTTGCAACACAGGCCGTGTCTTACAGAGACAAGTAGAGAAAGGAAAGCGTTTGCTTGCTTTGTGCTCTGAGCAGAGAACAAGCAAGACTTTTTTTCCTGTGTTGACAGTATGGTTTTGCAGCGACAAATACATGATTCATTCAAAACAACACATTATTTACTTATCCAAAGATATAAGCAAGAGGCCAAAACAAGTCTGCATAAGAGAAAGACAACTACATATGTGTCTTTGGAAATATTCTTCTGGCTGACTAACTTCATCTCTAAACCACCTTCACTGCACGTCCACTCCTTCAGAGGGAGAGTTTGATAGGCCACCAGCTTTTCCACTGTCACTGCTTGGAGGCCTCTTTGACATTGATCAGTGCTTATCATAGTTGAAGTCTTTCACCCTTTTTCAATCACAGGCTTTTGTCTTTGGGAGGTGGACCATTCTGATCAAGAACATCCTCCCCTGGAAAGCTCAGCCCTCATTTCCCCTACACCTCACACTGTTGCAATTGCTTGAGCCCATTCTGGGGAGAACTGCCAAGTAGCATCAGTAGCCAAGAAGTGCTTTTCTGCCTTTGAAGTTCTTTTGATAACCACATTATGATTAAGCAGTGCATTGACTAGTCTAGAGAGGATGGGACTCAACCTGAACGAGACACAGAATTTGACAACAAAGTTGCAGAAAGCGTTAGCGCATCGGCTCATCCTAACAGACCTCACCGGTTTGTTTATGAGACAGAAAAGCAAATGATGGAGATGGCGGGGGAGGAAAGCAAGCTATCTGCCCCTGCAATCTAGGAAGATCACCGTATACAAAGGCTTTCAGTTCATTACCCACCGCTGATTATTCAAAAGAGACAAACTGGTTCTGCCCACAACCAGTGGAAGCACGCTGACACCAAATTTGATAGACTTAAATCTGTACATTCTCATCAAGTACCTTTTGATCACCCCTCAGGGGTAACTAAAGCAACTGGAAAACTGAATCCATGTGATTGGTACCAGAAAAAAAAAAAAAAAGAAGGTAAGAAGGTTATGAAAATTGCTGCTTAGGTACCAAGTTCTGTTTGTTAATACTTGAGCAAGCTTTTAATTGGAAAACAAATCTGAATGTAGAAGTTGTTCTACAAATAGGGAATTATCAAATTATCACCATTGACAGCGAGCAAGAAGGAATTAATTCAGCTTGATCTTCAGATTAGACTGATCATATAAGATTGTTAATAAGGGTGTGGAAGTACACACTTAATTTGGAAACTGATTGTATTTGATAGACACAAGAGATAATTATAGAACTTCAGCTGTCATTTTATAGTATAAACAAAATTGTCGTACTTTTAAAAATAGAAATTAATGAGGCCATTTGCTGAATGTCTTTTAGCTTTGCTCTCTGAGCAAGTACCACAAATTTGCAGAAATGGCCACCTCTTGTGGATTTATCTATTTAAATAAATAAATAGTACATACAGAATATGTCTTTATATATACATATGATAAAGCAATAGAATAGTTGTCTACCATGCAACCATTTCTGAATACTCCTCCTAATCTAAATAGGGATGAGAAGCAAAAATATACAAGTTCTCCATTCAAAAGACTGGAGAAGTAACTCACTCCAGACATTTAGTTTCATAATATAGGGGGGGAGGGGAGAGGAGAGTAATTATAGGCTTATATTTGACATATTTCCACACTTGAAAATAATATTTTGTCTGGAAAATCTGAAAACAAACAAAAAAACCCAAACAAAACAAGAACACCAAAACCCAAAACACAACCTATTAATTTGCACATGTGTATGTTTGTTTTCTGAATGAGCAATAACCACAAAAACACACTGCTAACAGAGGGGGGGAATGTTTGGGTGACCTGGTGCTTAGTTATTGTGAGGGAGGGAAAGCCCTTTGAGAAAGCACTGATTTAAACTACGATGTCAGGAACAGATAAGACAGTTAGGAGTTGTAAGAAGGTGAAGGTATAATAGCACATAGGTAGATCCAAGAGCTCTGTCATGGAAATCCAGATAGGCAAATCCTTAATACTGCTCTTCCACATAGCTAACGGGACATAGGTAATAGGAACTTCACAGGAGATCTCTGGGAGATCTCTGCACAACTAAGAATCACCCCAACATTAATCTAATTCTCTTTGTTTAGCATGTATTCCCTGGTTCCATACGTAAAGATTACGTATGTATAACATACATATGACATTATAAAACATCTACCATGAGAATTCTGAGCAGCTGAAGTAACTTCAAGCAGTCGTTATCTATGCTTTTTTGAGATATGCAATTTTTTCATAATGTGATTTATAATTGCTAATTAGACATAAATCATTGCAATAGTAAAATTAAAAGACTCATGAGAATGAATTTTTGAGAAGTTCTGTGCAAAGCAAAGCATATTTTCTAATATTATCTGGAATCCCTTCTTGCACTGCTGCCCAGAATTAGAATTATCCCTCTTCTGGATTAAAGATGCATTGGTGGATTAGTCTATCACTGATGACAACATAATATATCCTTCCCAAAGGCTTAAAATGAAAGGAGGTCTGTTAACTACAGACTATGTTAAAACAAAAACAACCAAAAAAAGCCCTTTGAAACAAAACTGTACTCTAACATTTAAATATCAGCATGTATGAGGTCTAAGTAGTTCATGAAACACAGCCTCAGGTTCAGCGCCATATATCAATTTCACAGATTAACACCTATGAAACTAGTAAGACATGGGACTGATTCCTGCAAGGATTAGCCAACGGTATTACTTCTAGCTTTAGCCACCTGAACAACCTCAGCAATACCACCTGGACAACTTAAATGAAAACAAAATTTGCTTTAATGTTTCTACTTGGTGCTCAGATAGATAGACATATTGTGCAAGATTGTACTTCTTTATTTGAATTGGGTTTTGTTAGTTAAGAAAGCTATAATTTTATATTACAATTTCGCTTTTTTAAAGGAAAATGCTATCAAAGCAGCAAGAGATAAGCTATTTCTGAAGATTTTAAATTGAGTTATGATGTGAATTGATATACATAACTTCATTTCAGATAACATTTGGTTGATTCATTGCTTTACTCTAACACTCTAAAGGAGATGTTATGTTACTCTGTAAATTAAGAGACATGATGCTAGTTTTCCATAGAATAGTACCATCCTCCATAGTTTTATTAGATGTAAGACTACGTAGTTCATAAAAAGTCTTCCCCTGTGAACTTCTGGGAATATTTCACATGTTGATAACCATACAATGATAACTTCTAGAATAGGCCTGTTTAACATTTAAGCCAAATTCTGAAACATTAACTGAAAAGAAAAATTTCACTGCCTGTAATAAAATATGATGCACTGTATTTTCTGGGGGTACTTAAATACCTAATTACATTCTTTCTTCGATTACATCCCAGGAAAAAGCAGATGAGTCGTTAGCATTAGAGATTTCAAAGTAAGACACCGGGGGCTGTTTCTTCTTGTTTAAGAAAAGATCAACCCAATTGACTTCACGAAGGTTAGTAGAACTGTTGGTTTGAAGGAGTAGCTACATTTGGCTATAGAATTCAGCTAAGCAATAAACTTTCTACCACTCGTGTCTATTAGCGTCACTGAGAACATGGGGATTAGACATTTTCCCAGTGTTTATTAAATAAAAATCCTGCACGTCATCACTGATGTTGCTTGCTAAATTGGATCTTCAAAGAACAACATAGAATTCATGAAATGTTTGTGTGTACAGCTCTCAGGCTCTATCCTTTGAAAGGGAGCCATTGTAAAGGGGGAGGGTCCTGAGCACAAAGCAGGGAAGAGCTGCTCTTCTACCACATGACAGTACCAGCAACAAAATTCCAATTAGAGCTGCATGCTTCAATATGCAGTAAATAAACCCCCATATGCTTTATAGAAATAAAAGGGTGGAGGATGGGAGGAAAGGACTTTGAGTTCTGTAGTCGAAGGAATTTAAAGGTACATCTAAGTAGTCTTAAAAGGCATTGCTTCATAACAAGGTATCAATTACATACAGCCCTGAATCATAATTAGCTACGTATCCTCAGACTAGCAGAGCAGTTATAATGTAGTTCTGTGCTTCTCTGCAATTGATCTGTGACTACATCATTTTCTTGAAATTTTACAATGTATTGATTCGGTAATCACAGTTCAGTTGCCTTAATCACACACTAACTGAACCATTGAGAAAATGCCGATAGATACGTAATCAAGAAGGTACCAAACCCGTTAGATTGCAACATTTTCAGTCAAGAACCAGCTGTCGGCAACTCAAATCTGAGTTTGTTTTTCCTCTACTTTGGCTCTTTTAAAGGGAAGGGAGTTCTTTTTGGCCCAAATCTGCTCTCTTCCCCCCCCCCCTTCCTTTTATTTTCTTTAAAATGGGTGACCCCTGTTAAAGAAGGAACAAAACTCAAGATACGGGCGACTCCTAACCCACAGCCCTAGGGGAGCAAGCCAACTTCTCCCGCGGGAGCCAGCTCGGCGCGTTGAGGCAGCGCCTCGCCGGGGAGTTAGGGGGTCTCTCCCTCCCTCCCTCCGCTAACGCCCTACAACAGCTGCTGAGCCCGGTTCACAGCGATTCAGCATTTCAGGGAGATTTAAATAGCGGGGCTGGGGGTAATAAATAAATTAAAAAAATTAAAACCGAAAAAAATAATGTCCAAGCCTCCTGCCAAAGCCCTGCCCAGGCTCTGAAGCCTGCTTTTTCCCTCGCAGCCTCTCGGCTGCCCGGGGTGGGAGGGGAAGCCCCAACCCAGCGCTCAACTTTCCTGCGGAGATCCTGGCTCCAGCGGTAGCCCGGCTCGCCCTGGCCCCTGGGTCCTGCCGGAGCCCCCGGTCAGGGAGTCGGGAGGAGAGGGGACCCAGCATCCTCCTCACCCGCAAAGCTGTAGAGAAGCCAGGCAGTAGAGCGGGAGAGGCTGGGAGCTCCCTCGCCTCCCCCTCCTCATCGCCGGCTTCTGGTACCAAGGAAACTCCCGGAGGGCGGAGGGGAGGGAAGAGGAGCTCCCATCGTACGCCCAGTGCTCCCCGTGCATCCCTTCCTCTAGGCGCCCGGAGCCGACGCCCGCTGCCCCAGCCCGGACTCACGTGTGCCGTCAAACCGGGTGGCGATGGTGTCGAGGAAGGTGTTCTGGGGTGCCAGTAATCCTTTCATAACCGGCATTTTTCCAGTGCGGTGCGAGGTTCCCCATCAAAGTTTGCCTACGAGGGTGGTTCGAGAAGAAAGTGCAGAGGGCGCCCGGGGGAAGGGAGGAAGGAGGCGGAGGGAGGGATGGAGGAGGAGGATGGGGATGCCGCCGCGCCGCCTCCGGCGCCGGGA
>NW_009649190.1:1967847-1993746 GCF_000708025.1 Charadrius vociferus | reverse complement strand
CTGGAGCCGGGCGAGAGCAGCAGAGGAACCAGCGGCCGCCCCGGGGCTGCCGGACCCTCCTCTGTCTCCCCCCATCCCGACCTGACCCCTCCAGCTCTCACAGCTCTTCTGGCGACATAAGAAGGTTCCTAGGCTTGAAGCATAAGAGCTCACCTGCACCCTCTTTGGTGTTGTGGGTTTTTTGGGGTTTGTTTCCTTTTTTTTTCCCCCCTCTCTTTTTTGCGAGTAGCAATACTGTGGGGTAAAGCTTGGGATCGTACTTTGCTGAAGGGGGAAATGCTGTATGGACATGTATACCAAGTGGCCCTGTAGGACGTTCGTTGGAGAGCAAGACTAGAACATGGAGAATGTTCCATCAGGTGTGTGCGCCTTGTTTGCATCTGGAAGCTATTTTGTTTATTTAAGGGATAGGTATTTTCAGCTTCTTTGTGAATATTGCCTAGATTTATTTTTTTTTAGATATTCCTCCCCCAAAAAATTCCCCGTAAGAAATAAATTAATTTTTTGCCATCTCAAGAGAGAATGAGACTTAGATCCTAGCTCAGGAGGTCTAATGTGTAAATTAAAACAAAACAAACAAACCCCCACACCCCCAAATAAAAAAAAAAAAAGTAGTATAAAAAAGCAGGCACACGAGCTGCTCTCACATTGGGAAGAGGAACTTGCTCAGGCGGGTATTGTGGCTCTTTAAATGCTGCCAGATAATGCCCCAAGGTACAGTCATTTCACTTAGCAGCAATGGCAAAAATTCTTCATGTTCTTTGACGACTAAAAGACACTGGAGAAAAGAAGCACGAGCACACTCCCTAGTCTATAAAGCCACTGCACATTAGGGAGGGGAAGTCTGTTGGTCTCTTCCTATTTTACCGTATTACTATTTGTACTTCTTGCTATTCTCGTTTATTTGTGCTTCTCCCAGATGGATAGAGGACTTTGATTCCCACTTTTTAGGATAAGCAGCACAGAGAGACTCTAGGGGGGACAAAGAGATCTTTCTTTATGACAGATAATTACGAGGGGAAAAAAAAAACAAAAAACAACCACAAACCAACCAACCCCAAACCTCAGAAAATGCTGATGCATAGGTTTTAAAGTACAATATAAAGTCTACTCATGGTAACCCCACCTTGGCTTTGAAGAACACAGCAGTATTTTATCAAGATCATGAATCTGTCCAATTCTCCTTGTACTGGAGCCCTGTACAAATAGTTGCTATAGAGCTGCCAACTCAGTTCTCCAAAGTGGCATGTGAAAAGGGAGACTGCCTTACAGTCACTATTACTTTGGAAGTCTCCAATATCTCAGAGAACTAACAGTTTTAGTTGATTAACTTCAAATTAATGGCAGGCTTTTACCTTCACTGGGAATCACTAGTCTTGTCCTTAAAATGTGCAAAATTTAACACTGAATCCCAGCAATTGCCGATTTTCCTTTTTCAAAATTATTATCATATCTTCCAGTTTCATATAAACACAGCCCCAAAATTAATTTCTCTTGATAGCTTTCCATTTAGTCTCACTGGTAAGTATTACACCCATAGTTAAGTTTCATATATGTATCATGAGCTACAGCACGTCCCTACTGGGGAAATAAAGAAAATCCTGTTTCGATACTTGTAAAATTCAGAAGAGCATGATCATATTTTCACTTCTGTCAAAGTGCTCAGCAACAGAGGTTAAGGTAAACCTGAACCTTTGAAATCTGCCAAGGGATTCGTGTGCTGTGGTTGTGTTTCAGGTTGCATTCTTTTCCATGACCTGCCCCAAATGCCATTTAAGTGGGGATACAGTGAAGGAGAAAGGAATGTATTCTCAATCTTACTACAGGCAGTCAGGAGACAGTAACCTGTGTATATTTAAAGATTTCTCAATTTTGACTCACCAAAAAAAAAAAAAAAAAAAAAGGGGGGGGGAGGCTGCAGTTTTCCAGGGGAATCAAAGTGCTATCAAATAACAGTGAACACAAATTATAGTTATTGAAATGTATGCACCACTGGCCAGGAGAAGGTGATGGCAACTGCAGTGAAAGCTCTACCAGCAATTAAAACCTCATGGTGTACAAGATGGAGGGGCAATACCAAATTCTTTATAAGGAGAACATGCTGAAGGCCTCTTCAAGCATGAGAACTTCAGTAAAGAGGAAGTTTGTTGTGTTTTACAAATACTTGCAGTCATGCATGGCGTACCATTCTAAACTGGTTATGACAATAGCTAATATACCATGAACAACTGGTAACAGTTAAGCTTTTGAAGAGTTATGTTTGTGTTCTACATACCACAGAATGACCACCCAAACTTTTCCGAAGTAGCACTAATGAAACATTTTACAAAAAAATACACACAACAAAAAGCCTCAAACTACATAAGAGAAACTGAAGTGCAGCATCCTATTTTGCATTCAAATTTGGCATATTCTACAACCTTTTACTCACAAGAGTAATCCTACTTAATACAGACTGGTACTTAACTTCAGACAGTTAGTCGCAAAACACTGAAGCATTAGTCTGGAGTAGTTCAAAGCAGACAAATTTAGCAGGTTGAAATTTCAGTGAGCTGAGAACAAGAAGTTCAGGAAAGCAGAGACAGAACAGCTGCGAGTATTTAAGAGAGGTGAAGGAGCAGCTGAAAATTTGTAGTCAAGTCCTGGAAAATTATTTCTTAAGATTTTAGCAAAACACAAACTGAGGACTCTGAATAGTCTGAAGTAATTCTTTGGTTTTCTTTTTGTCAATCTTTTCTTCTCTCTCTTTTTTTTTTTTTAATGTTTAAGAAATAAAATACAAACCCAGATGATTTTAACCTTGTTCCAGGCAATCAGCTTTCAGTCTTCTGTATTAATTTAGAATTTGAGTATCTGGGATACCTAGACAGTACCGCTAAAAGATTACATATTTTTACTGGCAAGGACAGATAAACAAGAGTTGAAATCTAACTTTGATTTTTATACATAAATCTATATCCACTCTATGTGAATAGCCCACTCACAGTGTTCCTCTTTTTGTTTACTGTGGAACATTTTGCTGAATTCAAAATATAAAAAAAAAAAATATAGCAAGATAGTACCAGATCTGAGAGATAAGGGACTAATAGCACTGCTGCTACACTTCAGATTGCCATTAGCATCTACACTGCTAACAAAATTTAGGCAGGGGGTTAAAATTTAGACCGGAATTATGGTCTGAGGAAATAAGGTTTGTTGCTTCAAACGACTCAATGGTATGTAAAATATAATCTCAGCCATACGTTTCCCTCCCACTTATCCACAGCTACATGGGCATTCAACATAACATGTTACATTTTGGGGCACTGTACAATCTTTTTAGATATTTCTAGGTACCCAGAAATGAGGGCATGGGCAGAGTTTTGCACCGAACATATGCAAGGAGCAGCATGTTGTAGCATTTTTGGTCATAATTGCACACCTCCTTTTCTTCATTTATAATTTAACCAAAAGCACATTTTCCAATTTTTTAACTAATATTCCACAGTACTATGAATTACTTCGTAATATAAGAAGTTCGGAGCTGTTTTTTGCTTCCTTGGCACAAGCACTTGACCTCAACTTACCTGCTACAGTTATGCAAATGAAAACAGTTAGTGAAAAATCAAATTAGCAATCAGGAAGGACTGCCTGCAGCTTACTTTTGTGCCTGAAATTGCCACCCACTTATTTGTTTGTTAACCTGGGCATCCAAGGGGAAAGAAAGGGAATTATGAGAGAGTCTGAAAATACGAGGAAAGGGCAAAGAATGGCAACCTGCTGTTCATCTGCCACGAACAAGCTAATTTATTCTGAAGTAATGTGTGTTAAGACTATTATCCTAATAAATGATCATTGTGCTTAAGAAATGCTGGCCCCTTTCTTTCATCATGCATAAGCCAACAACAGAACCTTTCAGGAATAAAGCTGCATAACTGAAGCTCTGCCAAGCGAGGGACAGTCCGGGTGGAAGTTTAAATACAAAGATACCACCTCTGGCTCAGGAGGTGACTAAGTTGCTGTAGACTGGGAAAGCTGGCAAGAAAGTGTTATAATACTTGTCTTGTTACGATGCTCTTCCCCCACTATCTGCTGTTAGTCACAGTGGAGAAATGATATTGGGTTAGACAGACCCTTGGTCTGACCCAGTAAGTGCTGCTCATATATTATATGGGTTATAGAGACCTATATGTGATTACTTATCTGCCAGCAATTCCTGCTATAAGACCACATTTTCTATTGTATAAAACTTTGCCAAACATAGCATTGAGCTTCAGATAGAATATATCTCTGGAACATCTCAGCTGAAAAAAAAAAAGATATCATCCATTTTCGAGATTCAAGTGAGGAGGAAAAATACAGGTCTAGAAATCTCAGCAAATAAAGGAGTAACTCACTGGAACATAACCTAAGAGAGGAGCTATACTAGCAAATGGGCCTAGAAATTATTGGCAATTAGGATGAAATGGGTGAGGGCAAACAAGCAGTAGATGTTAGAGTAAAGAAATACTGGAGCTCTGTGGGGAACCTGGAAACCCTTAGGGCCTTAACCAGAAAGCAGAAGTCAAGAGAAGCAAAACCCAAAAAGGTCCTTTGGAAGCCTATCCCAGCTGAATTACTCAGTGGGAACAAGACAGAAGGTGAAGAGCACAAGGTGAAGCAGAGCAGCTCTGAAACAACAGGGCAAAACACCAGGAGCAGGGTGAAAAAGTGAGAAAAGAAACTGGAGCTGGCTAACAGAATGACATGGGGAAAATACAGGACTGGATCATGGACAATTTTGGGACAAAAGGGTCGAACAAGTGAAATACAGAAGGGGAAAGCAGAAGAATTCATATATGACAGTATCAGGAATGAAATTAAAGATTCAAACCTCACTTTTCCTCTGCTGCCAGCAAATACCTATGAAACATTTGGCAAAAGCCCCATTGCCTTTTTGTGCTGGTGTAAATAAAGGCTGCAAGCTTACCGGCATTCACAGACACACCATTCACTAAGGTACTGAAAAAAACCCCCAGTGTGGTAGATTCAAAAGGCTCTAGTTGTACCAGTATTACCAGCATATCAGGCTGCAATTTATGTTTTTCTTTTTTTCTTTTAAAATATATAAAAAGTCACACCTAAACCACAGCAATCATAATGAACAATTTAATTATTCATATTGTTCAACTACATAGAATGATTATGGTCTCTACAATCTTGATTTAATTTTTGTGAAGTTAGAAAGTTCATCACATGTTCACATACCCAAGTCTCAAGTGTGCATCAGATTTCTGTAAAGAGGAGATCTTGTCTCATGTCTTCTGGAAAGTAGGTGAATTAAGATCTGAAGATAATCTTCTTGTCAAACCAAAACCAAGTCAGCGGTGACTAGACTAGATCAGATCTCAAAATTAGAAAGGTTCTAAAATTTCTGTTTCTGTCCTCACTTTTTATCTATAAAAGCGAGATTATAGTTCTCATCTCTAAGGACCGTGTGGGTATTGTCAGTGTTCATGTAACAACAAAATTTTACAAAACATCTGATAAAGCTAGAAACAAATTAGCACTTTTCATTCAAGAGATGTTCAGATAGTGCTCAGAAAGTTATGGAACCATATTTCAAGGAACAAGGAATTAACAAGACACTGAATTTTTCTATCATTAATTGAGCACCATCATGTGGGTAAAAATAATCATTGTTGTTCTTAGGAAAAATACTGCTTAAAGGAGAAAGGTACCTCTGTGCACAGAAATAGCATCCAAAGCTGAATAAGCTATAACTAGTTTGAATCAAGTTTGGTTTCCATCAAAATACAAAACCCAAACCCCACCAAACTAAGCTCAAACCCTCAAAAGAATTAAATAATACTTTATAAAAAATAATCTGCCAACACTTCTGGAGATGAAGCTGAAGCTTACGGTTAACTAAGTGTAAACAGAATTTTTCTTCTCAAAATCTATGCAAGAAAATAAAGATAGAGAGAAAGGTGGATTTAGAAGAGACCAGACTGTAATAACGTATTTCTGTATTTGCTGGATATGAAAGACATCGCCTGCCCGTTTACTTCACTGTGGCATTGAAGGTAGTATTAAAGGACCTTATAGAAACATTGTTTTGAGCTGTAGAATAATCTGCTTTGGTTCACTTGTTCATGATGAGTGTTATTTTTATTCCAAATTCTTTCCCTTGACTACTTCGTTAATACAAGTGTAGCTGTTGAGAATATTCTTTATAGTAATATCATAGCTTCACTTATGATTTGGAGTTTAAAACCATTTTGTTATTAAAAAAAGAACTAATCCATTACCTTTTATCTGCTTGAATTCAAAGAGTACAAAACTAGAATTATTTGCAAGGTAATATCACGCTCAGGGAAAGCAAAGGAGAATTCAGCTGAAAAGTGTAAGAAGTGATACTGTTTGTATAGGAGCTATAGTAGGATGCTTTGAACAGAGACAGTACTCAGAAGCCTAGCTCTAGCTGTGGGATTTGCTCTTAAGCCTTAAGCATGATCTTCCTACAGGCAGATGTAAAAAGTGATTCCTCCCAGAGATCCACAAAAGTTAATTAGAAATTACACTACCATGCTTCCACGCAAATATCTCCTGAATGCTGGGAAATAAGCATCTCAATTTCCTGTCAGTGGAACTTCAGTTTAGCTTGACCACTTTCCAAACAGCATTATTAAAATACAACTCAAGACACCACAAATTCCTTCATAAGTACCCCTATTTTAAAATGATTAAACTGAATAAATGGAAAAGAATTTCTTCTGTTCCCTACCTGATACTTATGGAACACAGTTTATATCAATATCACTAAAACAACTCAAATGATTCAGTGATATTCTTCATGACTTACAGCAGTGCAATGAAGAGCAGGATGAGACCCACCAGCTGTTTTCACTTTAGTAGTATTTCTGACTTGTAAAACAACACAGGTAATGCTGAAAGTAATAAGCAGTACAGCTATGCTGGTCCCTAGCAGTACTGTGGTGTTAATTCAAACTAATATTTTCGTGGCCATTCATGAAGTGACAAGAGAGGAGTAAATGGCAGCAACATCATTTTTTATAAATCACTGCAAGTCACAGAAGACTACCAAGAACCAGAAAAATCAAAGGGAAAGAGACTAGTATTTCACTAGGTGTCATCTTCAATTTTGTTTTCAGTGCAATTGCTTTGACAGAAGATTCATTAATAAAAAACTTGGGTGGCATTACTTCTCTTGGATTTTACTGCATTTTAAAAAGTGAAATATCTCATATTAAAATATAAGGTTAATAGCTAAAACATGTTAGATATCATGCAGGAGTTCCATGCTTGCAGTGTACAAGTATTTCTATCATTTCATATCATAAAGATGCAGAAGTTAGCCCTATGATGATGAATGTATTTTTAATAGACATTTAAAACGAATACATGAATTAGACCCGACAGGTTTTTTTCCCCAAAACATCCTAGTGGAGAGACATAGGTGCAAGTTCTTAGACCCCTAAAGGTTTTATGATAAATATAGATACCACTCAGTTATAGGGCTTGTTTTGGTGTCAAGTGAACAGCAAATCAAAGCTGCAACCAGCAAGCTCCACAGAAGTCAGTGACATTTGAAGCCAGATAGTAAGTTTTACTTTAGGAAGCTCCTGACAGGGAAATTCCACCCCCCTACCCCCCACCATTATATAGTTATAAGGGTGTTCGTTCTCCCTTCCCCAATTTTCAGTTTTCAAACACAACCTGCAGTTTATTTTCCATCTTTTTATCAGACATTATTGCTGTCATTCTTTATTCAGGAGCCTGAGTATGGTTACCAAAAAAGAGAAATACACAAAAAAGCCCTAGTCATCTATCTTAGTGGCTAGATACCTAAAATTAAGTAATACAAGTATTTCAAGATACAGTACAAAGGATTAACCAGTGGTTTAAAGCTATATAAACCAGACCCAACTACATCTCATACATACAAAAGTGTTCTTAAGCCTTTCAAATTTACAAGCAATGCTATGCATTTTTGTTTTACGTTTCAGCTCCTTTCTTACTTCCAAAACGCAAGTATTTACACAAATACAGCTTCCCACACACCACAATTATATGTATGATATTAAAAAAGCTATTTATGAAAATATATATTGTTTATGAATATATAGAGGGGGCAGAGAGAGAGAGTGTGTGTACTCATGTATAAACCAACTTGTAAGCAGAATGGTGAAAATAACTTGTTATTTGTTAACTGGTCAAGTTGAAAAGTTGGAATACAAAGCAGGGAGGGTATCCCATGATAATCTTGCATATATTTCACTTAACTAATTGAGGCACCAGTAAATTTTTCAGCACACCGAGTGTGCTACTGTGTGTAGTAACAGCTTGTTTCCCAATTGGAAAAGGAAAAGAGTGAAGAGGAGAGGATGAGGAAAAGTACTAATTTTAAAAATAATTGAAGTGGGTTAGACTAATTGCATCAACTAGAATAGGTAAAATTAGTAAAGAAACTGCAATATGTATGTCCTTTCTGAAAGCAATAGGATCCATTTTCTACAGATTTTAGATAAAAATTTTGTTCACTACAGTTCAGCTTATCACTTTTCTATTATACCGATGATCACCATATTTTCCTTCCCACTTAAGTCAATCACGACAGTTAAAAAACACAAAACACACAACTCCCCCAAAAAATCCCAACTTTTGATGTGCAGTAAATCCTATTTCTACATTAGAAGTTCTTCAGAAGCCAACAGATAAACTGTAAGTAATTAAGGAACAAGAGGGTAACCTGATCCACCAAGAGTATCAGATCAGCCTTAATACTGATTGATCTGCTTTTTAATCTTCTCCAACTCATCAACTTCTTTCCCATCTTAATAAGACTTTCATTATTTCTTCTCACGAGGCCATTTAAAACCTGAGAACTAGTAAAGATACTTCAGTAGTCACGTATCGTGTTTTTCTACCTAGAAGATACTTTATCTTTACAAATGAATTAAACAAATAAGCTACCTCTGTTTTCATTCTTATTAGAAAAACATACACCTTATGCTCTTATTTTGGATAGATTTTTCTTAAATGTATATCTTCACTGAATGTACACTTTGAGTTATACATTTGTGAAGAGACGCAGTGCAGAAAAAAAGCATTATTGTTAGTTCATAGAAGAAAAATACAGTCAAAGAATAGGGTATTATTGGCAAAGAAATCCTAAGTGGGAAGACAGAAAAGGAAAATTAGAAGGAAGCATCCAATAGGTGAAAGTTACCATGTTTGGCACAGGAATAAGCTTTAGACTAAATCTGTGCTGCAACGTATGCGACATCAGGCAAAAGGGGTCTCAGTAAGAGGAGATGATACCTAGGGAAGAGAAGAGTGGGCAGCACACCAGGTCTAAGAGAGCAAACAGCAGGAGATTCAGGTAGTGCTTAGTTGTTTAGGGGCCCAGGAAAACAAAACCACCACAGTATTTTGGTCTGTAACTGAAACATTTGGAAGAGTATGGAATTCAGGATTAAGGTGAGTTTTACACTGGGCTCACGTCTATCTTGGTTTTGTATGCTCTTTTCACAGGTAACCCCCAACAGGGCTGAAAGAAAAGCCTATTTTTAAACTGTGGCTGAAGAAATCAATCTTGAACTCCAGTCAGCTCCAAACTAGGCTGCACTAGCATATGTGACACTTTGAACTTGGAGAATCCTTGTTTTTATTCAGATTTTAAGATTCCTCAATTATTTTCAATACTTCCAAGAATTTGGGATTTCAAGTCTTTCAATCCTCTGTTAGCTTACTTTCTGTATAACATCCCTTATATACTTCTACATGTTCCATCTATAAGCAGTGCCTTTTCTCTGATCCTGCAACGGATCCAAGCAAGTAAAGCCTTATGGATGCACAGCGCTCTGTGCATAGCAAAATTAGTATAGTATAATAGCTAGGTGTAAGGATTAGACTGTGGATCACATTACAGGATTAGGGCAAATATACGTGCAAAGGATTTGGTAGGAAATGACCAGCCTTGCAGTAGATGCAGTCTCAGAGTCCTATTTATAGCATAATCTACTCCCTCGTCAGGTTAAATTAATATCCTGATCCTTTTTGCATATACTAGTTGGCATATTCTTGGTACAATTTTCAAGACTAATCTTTTATCTAGGATGGCATTTGCTGTTACAGTGCAGTTTAAAACTCAGTACAGAATTTGTGTCAGCACTTTTTGTCCCATGAAGAGCTGAAATTAAAGTATTAAAAAATAGATAATGCAGACATTGTCCCGAGAAGACTCACAGCTTCTTCCAGCCTCATAACAAACGAGCACACTAAAACCCATGAGTGCTTTATAAGCATTTTTTGGAGGTTTTCTAGCTATGGAAAAGATTTTCTATGTTCTTCTGAAACACGTTTCTTTTCCAGGAACTAGCAGGTTATTATTCTGCTTGGACCAAAAACCTCTTAAGATTATTTCAGCGCAAACCTTAATTTGTTTCACACTAAGTGACAGAAATCTACGATTGCCTTCATATATTTGATTTAGCATCAAACAGCAGAGGTGAGAATCACTATCTTTAGCAATACAGTGGGATCAAATGTGGACTCAAATCCAGGGTGAGCTGAAATATGCAGCTTGAAATTCATGATTTGAACAGAATTTGTTTTCCTACCTTTCAGTACCATTTTTCTAGTGAAGCTGGTCTACCAGGTTACCTGTAGGAAGCAACAATCAAAAGCCTTACAAAAATAAGGGTCACAACTTTACTCAAATGAACTAACAAACATGTTAACATTATGAGTAGATCTTTATATGTTCCCCCAATATCTGATCATCTGTCAGATGAGGAGGAACATTCACAGTTAAGGGCTAGGAACTGTGAATTTCTATATCTATCATCTGCTTTGTTTGAAGCCAGATATGCATGTAAACATGTAAGTGCTGTTTATAGTGTGTATTTTATCTAAATGGTATTAGCTTACAATCCCTCCATGTAAATTTAATATTACTGAAGTGTATTTTCCAAATAAACTTGGAGGTTCCTGTAATCCAAACAGGTGTTTTCTTGTTAGAAATTGTGGTCAGATATTTACTAGACAGGTTAACAAATAGATATTATCTACGCTCTGTAAATGGTTGGAAATGGATTTTTATAGCTAGAACATTATAGAATTTATTGCACTGGCCAGAGAAGAATCACTCACAGTAGGTTTTTTTAATTTGTTATATTTAGTTGAAAGCTGCACTTTGTTATTTCCTCCCTTATATTCAAACTGTATAGTTTTTCATTTATATTTTATGATAAACTGTATGGAAGATGAACACTTGGCCAATTTGTAGAGAACTGACATGTGATCATAACGGTTGCAGAAACTAGGGTCTCGGAGGTTTATTTCAGTTACAAGAGAAAAGGAGCTATTATAGCAAACAATGAGTGATCAGTCCACCAAACTGCCTGCTGAAAAAGCCCAAGGGTTGTACTAATATAGCGTCTGGTAAACAAGAGCAAGCATTTGGGAATCAACAGGGCAAAGTAGGTTATTAGATAAGTAAAATGAGAGTTTAAATGGCTTATTCTATCATCTTCTCTTAAGCCTCATTGTGGCAGCTGAAGCTCATTTCCTCAGTGGGAACACAAGACCCCGTAAACAACCATCACTCACACACTCCAAAGAGTCACAGCTCCATCAGCATGAGATCTTGTTCTCCAGATTCCCATTTTACAATTCCCTTTACATCTCCACCTGCCCAACCTCTTCATGTGAACTTGAGACCAAACACACTCTACACTGTTGGGATAAAAGAAAAGAGCTCACCCATCTCTGACACGGCCTACGAGTAGAAGACGCTATTTAACCAATAAGGTCTCCAAGATAGTTGTTGGAGCCAACATCATCCCAGAGTACCTGCTTGTTACCAACTAGTTACTTGTCTGAAGAACTTCACCAAGAAGTCGTGTTTCCTACTCCTCCTCCCTTCATTCCAGCTATGCTTTTCCTTTCCTTCTCTATGCCTCCATGTTTTCTCTCAAAGTCTAGATTGTAATTCACAAATTTCTCACTGTCTACAGAATTAATTCTGTCCTCTTTGGCAAGGCAACTTCACAAAGTTAATGACTTGAATTGATGCAGTGGTTCTCAGATTTATTTTAATAAGTTTTGACTAATCCCATTGTCATTCACAAACATTTAATTTCAAAATACTGAACGCATCTTCCAAGTTTGGGATATTTGCATATTTGAGTACACTTCCAGACTCTGGTATGAATATTCTACATTTGTCATAGCTGCTAAATATTGATGTCCTTATCTTGTAATTCCAACCTCATTCAACTTCACATAGTAACAAGGTTATTCTAACACCTCTGATTTCTGGGCCTCTTATCCTAGCTAAAATAGCACAAAAACACAAGATTGCACTTGGACTTTAACATCCTTTAAACCAGAACAGAGGCCGCCATGACATTTCAGATTAAGAATTACCTTCTTACTTTCTGACTAGGAAGAAGATATGCAATGATTTTTGCAATTTCTTTTTGCTAACCTTTGGACTATTTGTACATTTATCAAAGCATTTTGTGATTAATAGGAGAGAATTATTAGATGGATTTTGACTCCTCCTTCTCCCTATTTCACTGTTTATTGACTAAAGTAAAGTGCAAGGATCAGCTTCAGCCTGTTCAAACTTCAATTAAGTTCAGGTAAAACATTGAGTTCAAGGCACTAACAGCTAGAGACCAAATTGCCAAAGGTTTTTAGGTGCTTAAAGAGGGAGGTAGGAAATGTACAGGATTTTCAGAAATGTTTAATTACCTTGTGTAATTTTGCCTCCTGGGGGTCACCTCAGTTTTTTCTGTAAATCCCATTGGACATGTGAGAAGTTGTTCTCGCATTCTCCTGCCCTATGCATGAGGGAAATTGTTTACAGCCATCAGGACTCCCATTCTCCTGCATCTTAATATCTCCTCAATTCATGCATATAAATATTCCCTGATCTTTACTTATCCAGCGTATTTTGACAGAGATGAGTGCGGCAGACTGCTCCTGGGAGCATCTTACAAGGCAAGTCTGAAGAAGTCAGAAGATACCAGGGATCAGTGGTGAGAGGCAGTAACTTCTTCAGCCATCCAACAGCAACAGCTGAATGAAGATGCAGTCAGACCCTAAATGCTTTGGAAATCTGGCTCCCAAGTCGTACGTGATCTGGGCCCTTGCTCTCCAGTATAACAATGTCACTAAAAGAGCAGCCTTACCATAAGTAGCACATAAAGCATTTTCAATGAGAAGAAAAGCAGTATATGAAAGATTCTGAAAAGAATTAAATTAAAAAAAAATATTCTGTGAAATACTAATTGGTCAAACTGTTTCATCAGGTGAAAATTCAAGCTGATCACCTGATTATCTGTGACTGATATCAACTGCATCTTTCATATACTTTTAGGTTATGAAAGAGTGGTACAAAACATTGGAAAGTAATTTCACAACTAGTTGTGCCTCCATTTCCATAGTTTAATCGGGCAGTATGGTACTATGAATCTTAGAACTAGTAGAAATTAATTCAAATTGATATTTTCACTGACTACAGTTTGAACTGCAGGGAAAAAACCCAAACTTATATTCATGTTTTGGCCCAAATACTTCAATACAGTGATATACATGGCTCTTACAAGTATTCCAAATACAAATCATGTGCTGAGGTAAGTGCATTTTTTTTTTGCGTTTCTAAAGAAACTTACTTTTTAAAAATGAACTTGGAATCAATGTTCTAGTCCTATAAGCACAAGCTTATGTTCTCCAGAGCTGATCCAGCAAAACACTTAAAACATATACTAATATAGGACTGGTAATATGCTTAACATTAAGCTCTGATTTAGTGAAATGCTTTTAGCACTTGCTCAAGTGTATTTTGTAAGATAAGCATACTGAAGTATTAAACTCTCAACACACATTTTTCCAGGACTGTGGTCAATGTTTGCCTCCAGCCATAGCATGACCTGGTTACTTACATATTTGAAAGCTCCTGAATAGACAAAGTGTCCAGCTCTCTGCTGGTGTAACTGCACTGATGGCACCGGAGTTACAACATAGCTTCCAGCCCACGGCTTTAAACATTGCGCAACATACACATTTTGTATTCGCACTGGATTTATATACCAGTGCTGTCACTGCAGGTATTGTGGACTCAGATCAGATGAACATGTAAAAGTTTAGGGTAGCTGCCCAGACTCAGTAGATCCAATTTCTACCTAGAATAACTACGATCCACGGACCTATCTGGTTTTAGATGTACATGGAATTACTTTTTTAGAGAAGGATACATTTTTCTTCTCAGTTTAATTTATATGCTGTTAACCCAACAATCCATTCTGCTTCCTTAAAATTTTAAGGAAGTTGTTGCAGCACCTGTTACATAGCAGCTGAATTTGGTAAGAGATAAACGCAATACTTCCAACTATAGTCTGAACACAAAATAAACACTAACAGTTTTTTTTTCTTCCCTTTATGCTTTGTATTTTGTCTCATGACAATCTATTCCATATTTTCTTCATTATTATTCTCACCTTTTACACAGCCTAGGTATACTGAAATTCCCATGACGCATTTCTACCTATATGTTCTCTTATTTCCTAGTTATATTATGTATGGGAAAATAGTAAGGACTAAACTTAAACAGGAAAGTATTATTTCCTTTAAGTAGTGCTGTTCCAATTCACCAAACACTGTTTATAACATTAGCAAGGCTTCATCTACAATACAGAACAGCATGTAATTTAGTGTTATTGTCTATTATTGAATGTGCAAGGGAAGTATTTCACAAAGGCATCAGTAGCGAAGTGACTGGAGAGATGACAATACCAGAGGTGCCTTGGCCCAAGACCTATCATCGTACAGTCACACTTTCCTTTCAAAAATATAAATACTGCCAAAAAAAATGTGAGCCATATAAACTCTTTCATAAATCTGTCTCTCCATAGCCCAGATTCAGGTAGTTACATAAGTACGTGAATCACATTAAGCACATGAGTTATCACAATGAAGTTAAACACATAATTTATATCAAACTAGTGTTTAAACACCCTTTATGGCTTTGTATGTTTTCATGTAACATTTACCAAGGCTCAGATCTTTAACCACCTATTAAAACAGAGCTGCTCTCATATGCAAAATCTAAGCAATCAGCTTAAAGAGAAAAGATTAGACAATAAATGAAATATTTTTATGTTGAGCACCCATGTGATTTTGAATATTACAAAAGCTGCTTATTTGCATCACAAGGGCCAGATACACAAAAACATTTAAGCACTGAGTATTCTTCCTTTTCAGCACGATACAATTATCATATTAGAAAGAGAATGAGCAGCTGTTAGGTAAATCTGTCCTGGCATAAATCCATACAAATAAATAGATATTAAAATAAATAAATAAAAGAGGTACCTCAGCCAGTTAATGTCACTGAGTTTCAAACGTCACATACTCCTAGCAGTCCCTATTCAAGCCTGAGCAAGCACTGGTATTTCAAGGAAAATTCTTAGGGCGTCTCCGAGCAATCTATAATTAAATTCTACCGGAAGTGTATTTCTACACAATTCTCTCCCCATTAAAAAAAAAAAAAAGTGGGGTGGGAAAAGAAGTTTAGCAGTCTCCTTGGATGCTGCTAAAGGACCCCTGACTGCCACTGTCAAGCTTGAAATAAGGACCTTCTATCAAAGTTAGAGGGATACTGGTGAAGTATATTAAGATCTTACAACATCAGCTTCACTTACTGATCCGATTTCTCTGCCATCAACTCTCCAAGACTTGTACCATTCACAATTTCCTTCTGTGTTATCACTTAGGTCCATCAGTAGCTCGTCTCCTTTCAAAAGTTTATTTTAGATTCTTTCCATTAAACATCTGAGGTTTGACTTGTTTCTACCTAAGCACATACCCTGACACTTTGCGATATTGAATGAGATTATTTAAGGATAGTGTATCAATATTAACAGTAAATTTCCTTCCTTTTACTGCTTTGAATCATAATTGAACAGGTTTTCAATCTAATTCTCAGCATTATTTATTTTTGCTTCCCACTGACACTGTAGACAAAACACAATGAGTATGAGAGATCTGGAACCAATCCAGCTTCTAAGAAAAGTCGTTAATAGTTTGATTTTGCTTGTCTCTCCTGGTTTATAAAGGTCTGCTTCCAGTCTTGCAAGACAAATTCTGAACTCAATTTCAGCTAGGATTTTCAGCATTTAGTACTCACAGGCTTTCATTATGTAGTATTTGCATCAGAACTCACACATATCCTTGTTTACTTTAAGCAAAAAAAAAGTCCCTCCTTGATCATACTGCACAAGTACAAAAGAAATTTTAAGAAATTTCTAGACTGAGTAATAACACATGCTAGCAAGCCTACAGTTCACTCTAATGTTAAAGTAGGATGCCACCTACTGCTTAATACCCTGAATTAAAAAATAAGAGAAACTTCTTTCCTAACGACATAAAACAACCTCACTGAGAGCACTCACGACTAGTGTTTTGTAATGCTGTTGCACTAGTCCAGTCCTCAGTAAAGAGCTTCACACCTAGCTTATAAGGTAAAAATTGGTATCGCATGACTTCTGCTGCTGGAGGAATGGTATTCTTTATGGTTAGTTGAAGACAAAAAACAACACAACCACCAAACACATGCATACAAAAGGTAAAGTTTTCCTTGTGTGAAGCAGCATTACTTTGTGACATTAAATTAGTTTTTAACTGCAAGTTTGCACCCCAGTTCAGTGAGGTTAGCAGAGGTAGTCATTGGCTTTGGATCAAATTCCTACAAACAGTGGGCAACTTGGTGACTCTTGCTTTGATACCTAGAAGTTTGATGCAGTTTAAAGGGGGAGGAAAAAAAAGAAGGAAAGAAAAAGATAGATGCAGTCTATCAGTTCAGCCTAGGGAGTTTACTTTAAGCTTCAAAAGCCAGCTAGCAATATACCTAGAGATGTACATAGATGTTTGCAGTGTTCCTAACTGCACAATATTCTGTCTTTACTTTGCCTTCAATCATATAACTTAAGAAGAAATAAATCCACTACTACTGCAGCCAACAAAGAAAACTAGCCTAAAGCAAGCAAAACCCAGCTTAAGAAGTTCCTGACTTGGTGCTCCTTCCCACCTCCCTGGAAGAGTTTCAGCCTCCTCAGCTTTCCCAGTGGAATTTGTTGAGTAGCTGCTCAGTAAATCAGATCAGTAAGCTCATCTAGATCCAAAGCAATTTTCCAAAACCAGGTTTCTTTTCCCACCTGTATAGCTCCTCTGATCCACATTATGTTGTAACCCTGCCAACACCTGAGCTGGCACAGCACGGGGAGGGGGGACAAGGAGCCCTAGCACAAGATCTGGTGGTTGCAGGGGTTTCTGAAGCAACCTTTGCTGCCAGAGGCAGTGCACAGTGTAAACTCTTAAAGTTCTCCTCTGCTTATGAACTGAAATAAACCAGACATTTCTATCACATTTTAACTGCATGTGACCTCTTGTACTCAGGAAAGAGCCACAATAATCAGACAAACGCTTTATGTATTTTACACAAGGGTAGAGTTGAGCAGAGCACACGAAGAGCACAGACTCCCTGCTTCCATTTGCGATTCTTGAGTGCAATTCCTCAGCGCAGCATTTGCATATTTGCCAGAGATGGTGGCTTATAAAGGAAAATAATTACTGATTTAGAGGCTGGGGAATTAAATTAAGGATTTTCCCAGGGTATTCAGAGCATTTTAAAGCTTTCCTCTTGCCAGCCTTAAGATGTGTGCGTGTGCAGGGAAGTACTTTGCCACTGGTTTCAACTAGTTTTAAACCAAGCTCATACTACATCTGTAACAGAATCAGGTAGCTTTTTATTTGAATCAAAAATATAATAAAAAACCCAACAAATAATGTATACTGAAAGAATGGCTTTACTCCCCCTGAAAATTCTGTAACTCACTGCATGAACTGACTTAAGAGATACAACAGGCTCAAGTTTTATTAAGTTTCACAATGCAAAAACATAGCCAGTTTGTTTTGGGTTATTAATCAAGACCTTAAGAAAAGGGTGCAAAGCATCTTTTGGGGGAAGCAAGGAGTTAAATTACAGCCCTGTTGTAATGCCAAGTACATCCTAGCTATTCAACAGCTCGTTCCAGAGCATCCAAGCAATGGCTGTTCTACCTACATAATATGTAAACAGTTTATTAAGCATATCATGATGACCTTCCATCCATCCATCATATGCTTAATTGCCAAGCATGCACACAAGTTCCAAACTTGTGCAACCAGATGTGTGAGGATCAAGCTGTACCACAATATCTAAGCGTACTGCATCTTGTAAATTCTCCAACAAGCACTGTATCTTTCACTTTGAAATTATTAGCTCTCTAATGAGCCAAGATATCATCATCATTAGTCTAGCATCTAATCACCTACCACACTGAATCCTCAATCCCCCAGGTCATTCGGAGACCTTTTTGTTTCAGTTGCATAACCGCAATAATTAAACTTCATATTTCTGGTCCTTTATAGTGTTGCTTTACCCTGCAGTAGTTTCCACCAGGGATAAAGTGAGAACACTCACATAATTGCACTGCTTACTCAGGACCAGCCTACTCACTGTTGTGTTGGATGGGATTGCCCATACACGTTTCCTCAGAATCTACCCAAAATGGGATTTCCAATGGTATTATCAAGAGAATGCCATTGTAAGCAAGAGCATAAATGACCCAGAAGTGATACGCAGGAAAACAACATGTGAAACAACCTTACCACTCATCTGCTTGACAGCAAGAGTTGGCTGAAGAGACACAATTCTGTGAATATGGGAGTTCAAAAATTCAGGGTAGGCCTCCTGTACCTCATCCATTTTTATGGGTAGTTACGTTAACTCAAGGAGAGAGCTTTAGGACTTACTAGTGGAAGAATTTCAAATATTGATTGTCAGATTGACAAGTGCAAGGAAGAAACCTAGTAAGAAGCTTAATTACCCAATCCCAATTACTGAAATTAATAGAAATTACGTACAATGAACTGATGTATTTACTTCTAATGGGCATGAATTACAAAAACACTTCTAACAAAGCCTTTTTTCCTGCTCTGGAATCTGATTTCCTGGCAGAAATACCCAAGCCTTTGACATTTTGCCTCATAACTTCAAAAATAATTTTGTTTGCTCTTTAACACCCATTCTGTTTCAGAAGTGAGAAGTTTAGCTACATCTACTGCTGGATGGTTTCCCTTGTCAAAATTAGGACTTTTGAACACTGAAAATATTCCATTAAAAACTTGTCTAAGGCTTACAAGGAGAATTTCAACATTACCGCTTTTCAGACACGGAATATTTCACAGGTATTTATACTTTGAAGGCTTCATTCTTAACCTCTTTTGAGGGAGAGTCAGAAGAATGGGGTTTTGGGTTTGTGGTTTTTTGTTTGTTTGTTTTAATGACTATTTATTAATTCCCTCACTGCTTTATTCTCTCCCACATCCACTTTACCCTTTATTTAGCATGGCCTTTCACATGTCCTGCAAACAGAAAGGATGACCCCAAACCAGAAATCCACATCTGGGCTTAACTTACAGAAACAGCACCCAAGCACTCTATAACATGCTTTGACCCACTCCAGATGCAAGATAGCACTGAGCTAACCCTCCTCAAAGGTACAGCAGCGTTTGATTTTTAGATCAAAGGGACAGACATTTTAATTGGTTTTGTCATATCACATTTTTGTATGAGTCATTTGATGAAGTGCAAGCCCTATTTAGTAATCAAGGATTAATAAGTCTTATTTCACACTGCATAGGCAAAAATTAGGCAGTAACAGAAACAAGCTGTTCAACAGAGAATCAGCAAGTCTAGGATGCATTCAAGCCTTCGACTTGGAAACCTTAGGGTATATTTTATAAGTCTTAAGTATTAACTTTCTATCACACATGCCTAAAAAGCTCTTCTTAGATAACCATGAAGATAAGGAAGAATAGTTGCAACACTTATGCTTCTAGTAGGATTAATGATGTTTAGGAAACAGCAGCTACCCACGCATTTTCACTATATCACTGCTAGGGGCATTCTTTCAGCGGGAAATGCAGACTCTCAGCATCTTTTTCCTGCTGCTCGCACCTCCTTCATGAATAACCTTAGAGCCTGAGCAAACCAGGATTTGGCCCGAACCCGTCAGGGAAGGCGTTTTCCCGCGCCCGGGCGGCTGATGTGGCGCCATCCCCACCTAGCGCACCCCGCGCCGCACTGCAGCCGCCGCCGGCTCCCCCCGGGCGGCACAACGCCTTTGCCTCCTTCGGGCCGCCTTCGCTTATCTCCGTATACGTACAGGTGGATGCGCACAAACACACGGTATATTCGCTGCAGCTGCTTGGCGACGATGCGAAAGCAGCAGTTGAAAATTCATGCCATTTTGCCCTTTTAAAACATCGTTTCTAGTAACTTTATCTAGCACCTGAAGCGCAGGCATCAGATTATCTTTCTCCTTCTCTTTACTATGAGAAGGAGGAGGGAATTGTAGAACAACAAAAGGATTGATTTTAAGGTAGGAGTAATGGGATGCACGACAAGGGAATGACAACAAAAACTCACTCTATGCCTTGCAGTTACGCAGGTCACCAGTTAGACACGGCAGAGGAAGAATGATACAAATGCATTAGATTAGTGAAGTCTGACAGTTCACAACAGCAAGGCTATAATCTACCCGGGCAATGCAACTGCAGCCCAAGTGTTTACACGAAGCAGTACTGAGCAGGTCTTGCTTTTGATCTTTGCAGGATACCGTGTAAAATTGGTGGTTCATGTTTCAGAAAGACAAGAATGAGCAAAGACACTGAAATAATCACAGAATGGTTAGGTTGGAAAGGAGGGCCTTGAAAGCCCACCGCGTCCAACCCCCCCTGCCATAGGCAGGGACACCTCCCACTAGACCAGGTTGCTCAAAGCCCCATCCAGCCTGGCCTGGAACACCTCCAGGGATGGAGCATCCACAACTTCTCCGGGCAACTTGGTCCAGTGCCTTACCACCATCAGAGTGAAAAATTTCTTTCTAGTATCTAATTTAAATCTACCCTCTTCCAGTTTCATGCCATTCCCCCTCATCCTATCACTACCTGCCCTTGAAAAAGTCCCTCCCCAGCTTTCCTACAGGCCCCCTTTAGGTACTGGAAGGTCACAATAAGGTGTCCCTGGAGCCTTCTTTTCTCCAGGTTGAACAACCCCAACTCTCTCAGTCTGTCTTCATAGGAGAGGTGCTCCAGCTCTCTGATCATCTTCGTGGCCCTCAGAGAAGTAAAGATCTTTCCTTTTCAGAGATAGCTTAGAAACTCATCGGGGGAAAAAAAAAAAAATTCAACTGTGAATGATGATACATGTCAGATAATTGTGTCTGTCTGTGGGAGCATCAGAAACTAAAGTTTTGAAGTCTCAGAAACAAGCCTACCTCTTAGGATTACAATCAGCAGCAAAGTCTAGTTGGAAATCAGTCTCTGGTAGTGTACCCCAGGGTACTGTGGCCAATACTCCTTAACCTCTTCATTAATGACATGGATGATGGGGTAGAGTGCACCATCAGAAAGTTTGCAAATGATACAGAACTGGGAGGAGTGGCTACTACACCAGATAGTTACGCTACAGTTCAGAGAGACCTCAACATGCTGGAGAAAAGGACTGACAGGAACATCATGAAGTTCAACAAGGGGAAATGCAGCGGTGGAATAACCCCATGCACCATTATATGCTGGGGGAAAGGGCAGGGGGCACGCACCAGCACCAATCAGCTGGAAAGGAGCTCTGCAGAAAACGAACTTAGGGTACTGGTGGACAACCAGCCGACCACGACCCAACAGTGTGTCTTCATATCCTGGGCTGCATTAGGAAGAACATTGCCAGCAGGTTGAGGGAGGCAACTCTTTCCTTTTGCTCAGCACTGGTGAGGCCACACCTGCACTACTGGGTCCAGATCTGGATGCCCCAGTCCAAGAAAGATGAACTTACAGGAGCAAGTCCAGCAAAGGACTACAAACACAATCATCTTTGGAGCATATGACATGGGAGCAGAGGCCAAGAGAGATGGTACTGCTCATCCTGGATAAAAGAAGGCTTGGGAGGTGGGGAATCGGGGAATGGGGAGAGGAAATCTTGTCAATGTCCATTAATACTTGATGGGAGGGAATGAAAAAGAGGGAGACAGATTTTTCTCATCAGTACTCAATGACATGTCAAGAAGCAATAGGCATAGATTAAAACACATGGAATTCCATGCAAATATAAAAAAAAAAAAGGTTTTTTTTCTTCTTTTAAGGGTGGCCAAACACTGGAACACGTTTCCCAAAGAGGCTGTGGAGTTTCCATCCTTGGATATATTAAAAATCCAGCTTCACACTGTCCTAGGGTAATCTGCTTTCCTTGACCTTGCTTGAGCAGGGAGGTCAGACTAGAAGATGATCTTGGGAGATCACTTCCAACTAAATGATTCTGGGATACTTGCTAGCTGCAACTGGTACTAGGGGCTCCTAAATTTTCATAAAACCTGAACTAACAACAACAAAATAGTGGCACCTCCCCCATTAGGAGGATGATTATGTCTTGTACTTCTGCACATAGATTTTTTTAGAGGTGTAATCTTGAGGGCTTGGGAGCCCAGAGAGAAGGTGAAGAAGGTCCTGACCAGAGAAAAGATCCTGGAGATCAAGAAATGGATGGAGACAAGTGCCAGGGGAACAGCCTCTGGTACCTTGGCTGGTAATGTCCAAGGCAGGTAGTTGTAAACAGCTGCACAACACAAATCAACAAGCCTTTTACCTGACCCACCTGGACCTGCAGCCAACTCTCTGATGAGAGATGGAAGTCAAGGCCTAGTGAACATAACCTGGGGTAGGGTGGAAGTGAGTGTCTGAGATATTAAGTAGAGTAAAAACTCTAATCTCCTTGGTTCTTAATCTCTTTGCATCCACAGCACTAGTTATAGTGTTCTGCACAGGTGAGGAGTGGCTCATAACTATGTATCTCAATCACTACCATATGGCAAGCAGTATCTGCCTGGGACCTAGGAAGGTCTCTGGTACCTTGTGGTCATCTTTGCAATCTGATGCCTTTAGTAAAGTAGCAAACGGAGGCCTAGCACCTCCACTCTACGGGTAAATCCATCTGAGGACAACTCCCTATGGAAGCAGAGTACCTAAACTTTAACCCTCAGAATAACAGGTGGCTAACACAGAGCTGGCCTCAGCTAGCCTCCTAAAGGTAGACTGTCTATGTTTAACTGTGAGTCTACCCTAGAGTAAACGAGCACAGAACAGAAAGCTAAATATCTGCCATATTTTTCGTCATTTCCCACTGCCAGAGAGGCCCAATACAGTATTTCTTCATTTACTGCTTCTACTTCCATTTTGCCCTTACCTAAAATGTCCCCTTACAAATCCCTCTCTCCTCTGCAACCCACTCCCCCCCTTTCTCTTAATACCTCATGTTGTGCAGGCACACTTGCACATAGTTGCTACTCCACTAATGACGCCAATCTTGAATGTTTCATTGCCAGCTCTTCCATTTCCATTTTTTTCTTCTGTCTTTTCTCACAATTGTAAAATATTTTCCAAATTGACCACAAAACTATTCTCTTGGAAATTGATGCCTTTTAAGCATCATGACAAAGGTATGTCCAGAAGCAAAGCCCAACTACAACTGGCATGTTTATGCAGCAGTCAAAAATAACAGATTTTATTTTTCAATTAGTATTTGACAACTTCAGTATGAAGCAAAAATATCATAGGAGCAGCTAGCAGCAGGATCCCATTTCTGTTATCTATAGTATCCTTTCTGTTCTTTTTTTGTTCCTCTTAATTACTTGTACTTTGTTCCAAATTAGACTATGTTTTCTTTGGAGCAAAAAGTCTTATTTATCTAAGCACTTTTGAAACACTTGGAAATTCAGATTACAATCTTTATGTGTGCACATAAAACAAACAGCAGATGATAATGAAAACAAGAGTTAACAGGTTCCTGACTCTTGGTGAACTAAGATTTGAGGCCCATATTTTCAATTTAAGATGAAGGAATGTTGTAAGGAATTATATAAGCTTCACAATTAGAGGTTTTTTTTTGGCAGACTTAAAATAATTTTTTTATTAAAGTGCCAATTCTTATTTTTTTCACTCATTGTAGACTTTTGCCTCCTGTAAAATTATTAGTCTTTCAATGTAAAGACTGTTCTCAGAAAAAGCTACCTCAGGACATCTACATACAAGTCTGACCAACTTAAAAAGGTACTATAGATGGTGTTTATAATTTAGTGGCACAAAGTAGGTCTTGCAAACTAAGCTCTGCTAGTTGAATGGTTACTATGGCTACTTCGGGATTGATTTTAAGCATGAGTCCAACCTTATGCTTGAGCTCACACTCATCTCATACAAGTTATTTGGACATAAGCCCAGACTATGGTGAGGAAGAAATCCTGTTTCCATGGTACCCTTTATCACAGGTCCAAGCATGCACTTGTGTACAGGGGAGAGCAGTGGCACAGGAACAGTAGTACTTTCTCAAACCACATCTCCCATGCCATCTCCAAAAATGCCCCATGCATGATAGAGGTAGTAGAAACAAGCCCAGAAACAGTATGTGATTGAGGAAGGAGAAACAAGCTTGCCTTGTCTTCTCACTAGAAGCATTGTCCTGGTCATCAGGTCCTTCCAAAATGGCTCTCCACAATACATATGCTACCAAGTTCTGGACACCTGTGGGTGCAGGTCCCCGAGCAAGCCATACTTCCCCCACTGTTCTTCCTGTGCCTTAGCAAACGGGCATACTGATTTGCCAAAATGGAGTTGTTCAACAGCTGCCTGAAAAAAACTTTGTGGAGAAACTAACTGCCCTGGTTTCAGCTGGGATAGAGTTAGTTTTCTTTGTAGTGGCTACTGTGTTTCAGATTTGCTATGAAAGGAATGTCAATAAAGCATATTGTTTTAGTTATTGCCAGGTGATGTTTATATTGGTCAAGGACATTTTCAGCTTCCCATAGAAGCTGAGAGTGAGCATAGACAGAATAAGCTGGCCAACAGAATATTCCATACCATAGATGTCATGCTCAGTATATAAATGGCGGTTGGCCACGGGGGCAGGAATCCACAATCACTGCTCAGGATGGGCTGGGCAACCAATTCACCAGGCGGCAAGAATGACATGTGTTGTATTACTTGATCTTATATATTCTTTTACTATTATTATTATTTTTGTTGTTATTTTCCTGTCTTTATTTCAGCCCATGAGTTGTTTGGGGTTTTTTGTCCCCCTCCCACTTCTCCCTATCCCTCTAGGGGGAATGTGGAGAAATGAGCAAGTGGCCACATGGTCCTAGTTGCTGGGTGGTGTTAAACTACAGTACTACCAAAGAAGTATTTCTGGAAGATGTACAAGATAAAACCATGAGGGAATGAAGTATTAAAATATATTTAAATCCAAGGAAAGTTTATGAAATATATACAGTACCAGTACAATACCAGTACTGACCTCGACACTAGTCGTAGAGAGGCACAATAGGAATTCATAGGGGTAGGAGCAAGGAGAAAACCACATTTGTGCTGGAGCACATTGAAAACTACAATGAGCCTCTGCAGGTCTAAAGGACAATTAAAAGCTCTGCTGCTGTTGCTTCCTGTTAAAGTCTTAGCAGCAAAGGGAAGATTGAAGGGTGGTAAAGACAGGCAGGACAGTTTTGGCACGCTTAAAAATACATATGTATGCATGGAAAAAGTCCATGTGTAATTTTCATTCTAGGGAGAGAAAAAAAAAAAAACACCCCACCATTAGTGAAGTGTGGCCTGATAGGAATCATATTGTTCATGACTGGAAGGCACTCAGAAACAGGTGCAGTGTGAAAATAATTATCTGGTTTCCTCATTTCACAGTAAAATGAAAAGGTAAAATTCACTGTTGTTTTGAAAATACTGGATTTTTTTTAACCCCCCCCCAAC
>NW_009649190.1:1930109-1967789 GCF_000708025.1 Charadrius vociferus | reverse complement strand
AAGCTTAGTTTGATTCACATGAGAGAAATCCAGAACAAAAAATAACATGTTACCTGAAATATCTCTTTGAATGGCACCCTGTAAAGCTACAGGGAGAAATTAGTCTCTTTAGCTTCTTCAGTAAAACACACATCTTCCTAAATGCTAATTCCTCTGTCTCAATGGCAGAGTGTTTTTTTTTTTTTTCAATGATCATTTTAATCCCAATGAATGCTTAACACATGGCATACACATACCTAAATATTTAGTTCCTATTATGATCACATCTACATAAGTTTTTAAAAGAAATCTTACAGAATTATTAAAGCTGAAGTGTTAGTTTCCAGGCCAAGAATACCAAATACTCATCCTGTAATAAGAGTCCCTGGGAAAGTTGCGAAAGAATTAGAGTTAAGCCATCCCAGTTTGCCATGTCACCTGTTCCCCCCCCCAATAGCTAGCTGAAGAAATTTGGAAGAACCAGTTTGACAACATTGGCACAAAGCAGGAGTGAGAGCATCAGAGGAATCAGTACAAATTGCACTAACAACAATTAGTTTACAATCCAAATCCAATAGTTCCTGCAAAATGTTTCAACCCAGCTTCTACTAGCACAAAAAAAAACCCCACATCCTTTTGCTTCACTATAATAATCAAATCAACCATTTATCACAGTATCCTGCTAATCTGACAAAAAAAAAAGTTATCCTCACCTTTGTTTCCCTTCATGTTGTTAAAGTACATAAAGCTGCTCTCTGCACACCCCCAGCCAGATCCACAGCTGGTGGAAATCAGTCCAGCTGCACTGAGGCAAATTAAGCCTTATTGATCTGCACCAGGTGAGGACCATTACAGCCAGTGGAGCCACACTGACACAATCTGCTGAGAAGCCATTTCTGCCACCACAAGCAAGAAACATGTACAAGCATGCTCAGTCCTATACAAGACTTCAGTTGCTTAAGGTCAATCAGACAACCAAAGTGATGCTGTTCCAAAAAATAGATTTTTGATACTTCATAGCTTCTCAAAACTGAGTTTTACTTCATTCTTAAGACTGACACATTAATGGTACGTAAGGGGAAGAAGCACAAGATACTTTAAACGTGGAAAAAGATCATTAACAAGCAGAATTCCTGAGCAAAATTCTATCTAGGAGTGTATTAAGGTTTTAAGTTGTATTTAATATTACTTAACACTTTTTTAAACATATCAACACAAACTGTAACTGCAGTATAAAAATCTTAAAAGAAACCTAAACTGAATGTTTTCCATAAAGAAGGGGCCTCTACTGCGTGACAGTCAATTTAAATGTCTGTCTGTAATTTTTTTTTTTTTTTCTTTCATTAAGTGGTAATTCAGCTCTTCATCTTTTCCGATTTTCTTTACTCACTTTCAGGCAATTACTGTTGGGGGCTCTGATGTTAATGAGTTATACACAGCATATTTAGAAATGAAATACGCTTTTAGAGTATGAAGTTAAGTTAATGGAAGCATCAACCTGAATAGATGCAAAAGCCAGACATCTTTGATATCAGGGCTTGATTGATTTTATAAGTCAGGTGTTCATATGAATAAGTAACCCTTACTTAGCTCAAGGAGCATTTTGACAAGAAATTTGCACTGATGAGCTATAAAGGCAGCCTTTTTGTAAGACTCTGCTTTGCATTGTCCCTCATATTTTTGATCTTGTTTGGTTTCGCTCTCAAGTAATCTAAATCCTTAACATCATAGCAGATCTATATATTACCATAAAATATTTTGTACAGCTACTTATAAAGTCTTTCTGAATTAAGAAATATATGAAACTATTGATGTGAAAGATGTGACCCTACTTCTAGAAATATTATACTTTATGTATAAAGGGTTCTTTATCATCTTCTTTTAATATTTAAAATGAAACACAGCTAGTAAGTGTTGACCAAATACTTTCCAGTGAGTTCAACCGTTTATATTTAAAGTCATCTTATTTTTAAATACTCTTCTGACCTTTCTTTGTTTAAATTGACTACAGACATTAGAAAATACTATTTCAATAACAAAATACAAGAATTATTGTAAGTAACGTAATACTTAAAAAGCCTAAAAGCTTGAGCTATCTTACTAAACACACAAGATGTCAGACATTTAAGCACATCAAAACTAAGTTAACCAGATTTTGCAACTTACTCTCTTGTTTTTAAGCTTAATTTTCTTCTGATGATGAAGCTAAATCTCTAATCTGAAATAAAATTAGTAACTTAGACTAAAGACTCAAAATTGACTGAAAATTGTTACGCTGTCTCCAAAGAATATCTATCCATTTACCACATGGAAGAGACACATAAGGATATGCTTTGTATGTACAGCCACGGAGACTGAATGTGAACAGGGAAAAGACCAAAAATTGCATTTTATTATAAAAAACTTTGCTCCTACTGTGAGCAGAAGGGATTCTAGTCTTCACTGAAAATGTCTAGCAAGTTCCTCTTCTTCCTGCCCCCTACCAAGGTCCTTCTAAAGAAGCAATATTATCCAAAAAACCCACATGGTCATGCCTATGTTCCAGAATTATAAGACAAGTTTAACAAATCTGTTGAAGGAGAAAATAAATAGATGAGACACATGCATTTGTTAATCAAAAGTATATATAAATACCAGAACAACTTACCCATGGAGATCATCGACTTTCCACGCCTTAAAGTCTTTAATCCAAAATGGTCTCTACAAAGAAACCACAACAAACCCCTCCAAAACTGTAGAAAAGCAGGGAGCAGAGTAACTGCCTAGACCATTAGTTACCTAAACATAAGGCCCCATTAATTCAGTTTATATCCTTTTACAGAAACACTTTAACCTGTTGAAGACTCCACTCTCTTTGCAGGCAATCAGTAGTACTGTTTCACTAATCATGTGCTAGACAAGAATCACCTGATGAAATTATAAGGTCTGTGCTAATGTGCAGGTGACTCACATTAATAGAAGAATCCCTCTGCTTTGCAAATCTGCTAATGTATCACAATGTGTGCTATCAAGACAATCTTCTATGCAGCCATCAGGTGTCACTGTATGTAATCAAACACAAGAAATGAAAATTAAATCTGTCTATCTCACAGCTTTCATCTTAAAATTGTTGTTTAAAAAAAAATATTTTAAGGGGTTTCTCTGAGCCCAATAACAGCTCTTGTGAAATGAAAATGAAGGTTTTTCTATAACACCAAGAATGCTTGAATTCAGCCTGACTTCTGGCAATGGTGGATTACAGAGCCAAGACTGCTTCATTGCCAGAGGCAGGGAAGGGAGGCTGACTTTTTAGATTATGGCTTTGCCTTTGAGCTTATTTATCTTATTTTAACTTATGTGATATAGTAAACCAGGTTTCAGAGCACTCCAAAGCAGAGTAGAAACATCACAGTCACAACACAAAGTCCTAAACTAGAATATGTTTTTTCAGATTATTAATATTTGTTCAAAAAACAGTGGAAGTCTTCGAGGCAGAGTTCATCTCTACGCTAGATAATACCAATCTACAGTACTCCATGTTATGCTAAATATGATTTTATCTGCTCCCTCACAACCAATATTAACACTGATTTATGTACTCAAAGCAATTTAACCCTAACTGCAGTTAAGTGTACACTGTGAAGTAATCCTGCATTTCACAGACCCAAATGTGTGACTGTGCAACTGCAGCTGTAAAGCTTGTATAGAAGCTGGCTAAGGCAAAGTGAAAACCAATATTTGATCTAATTCAATTGCAGATCATCCAAGATTTTGCAAATAAACACCTAGGATTTCAGCTCTTCCTGCAGTGGTATCATAAAGAACACAAAATGGCTTTAAGTGCTCATGCCATTTCAACCCATCCAAGCTCCATCTCATGAAACAAAGAGAGATTCATCTGCAAAATTCACGTTGAAAATACTTTGAATATTACTTTGGTAATAATACTAACTAGTTCATTGAGTTATGATACTCAGTTCCAAGGTGTTTCTTCTTCTGTTTATGTGTCAACTAATAAATTCCGCCCCGAAGTTTCAGATAAGCAGTGTTCATGCAGTGGTCCTGGTGTGGAAACTAGCACATCCAGCAGCCTGGCTGTTTTACATTTGCAGTAGTTCAGGAAAAAAAAGCCTGGTTAGTGGCAGGCACTATGAAGCCTCCTACCTAGTAACAGCCCCATTACATCTCTGTCCTTCTTCTAGGGCAACTTCAGAGGATGTATAATCTGGAAGAGTTTTCTTGGCAGAAAACAAATCTCCAGAAAGGGGCAAAATTCTGGAGTCCAGGCATAGGGAAGTCTGAATTCATATATATCTTCTATGCGATAACTGGGAGAACAAAAGGGCAGCTGAGCACTACAAAGAGAGATTGCTTCTCCATCTGCACTGCCTAGCAGCAGCACCTGATGTAGTCTCCAGAGCAGCAACATTGCCACAATTCACCACTACAAACCAGGGTAAGATGTTGGCACATCTGAGTTTAGTGGAGCTCTGACTTCAGCAAGGCCAGAATTCAGCCCAGGTTCTTGTTGCCTCAAGAGACATGAAAGTGTGCTCACAGATATGAAGTACAGACGTTTATACTACCACAGGCTGTAGTTTGTATTTTTATTTTGAAGGCAGAGTCTTATGGAAACCTATTGGAGGCTCATGCATTATTAATTTTCTTCAGCTATAAAAATATAAAATGGAATGTACAATAACATGTTGTTTATTGCTTATGCCTGTGTGATGCTCAGAAACTCGGATCTCCTGCCAGACACTTACAAGCAGAACTGTTCCACTTCATGCTGATGACACTGCTCCATCAAACAGCGCTAATCAAATTGCCCAGGGCCTTCCAAACAAACTGTTAAACTGCATCATCAAAAAATAGTCAAATGGTACTGCCCATCTTAGTCTTATACTGACAGCGTGAATTGGAAAGTCTCCAAATATATTATAAAAATATAATAGGTTCTGCAGATTTGCTTCTGAAATTCCAGCCATGTTACATCACTGTCCTTAAATGAATGGCAGCTGATAGCTATCACAATATTTAGAGGTTTGTAAAGAAAAATGTTCCACTTTAAAGGTAGCGATGGGTTAGCATCAGATTTTAACATGCTTAATGACAAAAGATTCCTGCTTATCTAGAAAAGTTGCTAATACCGGTCTGCCGGTTACTCTAAACATTTCACAGTAATTAAAAAAAATGACTTCATTCCAAAGAACAAAGGCATTCTGGCTTTCTCAGTTCTGTACCACAGAAATATTAGATTTTGTGCTAACAGAAGGTCACCTTTGTATAGTTAAGTTTTGAGTTTATTCAGTTTTCTTTCAAGGAAGCACTTCAGTCGATACCGCTGATGTAGAGGAGTAAAGCTGCCCTCATGCACCTGTTTCTTTCATTAATGAAAAAAAGCAGGCTCTTTTTTTTTTTTTTTCCAGTTAGTTGATCATCTCCCTCTTGGTAGTTGTTAGTCCTACCTGTGTTTTCTGCTCTGTCTCACAGCTTTAGCAGAGTTTTCAAGAAGATGAAGAAGGAGCAGCTGGTAATATGATGCTGTCAGAGGCAGCCAGCTTTTCGACTGGAGAAAGGCTCCGGTATCACAAGCTGTACTCCAGGAAACTGGGAAGAGTTCAAACACAGGGGAGATACTGTACATGTCATCTTCTCAAGCATCAGTAATCACCTTGAATGGGAAGAGAAGATTAAAAGCCTTTCCGTATTGGAGTAAGTGGCAGGGTTTTGTGAGGATGGTACTCTTACTTCATGCGATGTGTGTATCCAGTTGTTAGTAGATCCTTTGAGTTATGCTGTTGGCTAAGTCTATATTAGCAAACAGTGTCGTACATTAGGAACAGATCTGTGGCACGGAACAGTTGGTACCAAACATCTGACATCAGAGCAGGTTTCTTGGACTATGTTTGGTCTGTCCTGTTCTGAATACCGGTTGAGAGTGCATGAGGTGCACATCATGGAGCAGAGCTTCCACTTTGGTTCCATCTAAAAGGATGAACTGCTCCCAAATGCAAACAAAAGCATGGTAAGTGGGGATTATTGGGTATTACACTGCAAAAACATGCTCCTGATATGAACAAAAATGCTAGTCTCGTTGTATCCTTTGAAAGCCTCTTCATGCTTTAGCCTCCCAAACTCTACAAGTACTCAAGAGCCACACTGATGTATCAAAAAATGAAACAAACATATCCTGTCTTTCAGATTCACAAGCTGAAAGTTGTCGTCATACACAATGCCAGAGAGGACTTTCCAAGCCTGAACCTACTTGGCCGTATCTAAGACTCAGTTTAGAGTTTTGTTTCAATGTGGTCAGTGAAACAAATAAACATACCAATATTTAGATGGTGGAGGTGTGTTATATGCCGTAAAATAGTTGCAGGTGCATCCATATTTTTCGCTATTTTTTTTTCACCTATTTTCCTAGGTGAAGTTGATGAGTCCGATATAAGAAGCAGCAAAGGAAAGTCTAGATAGGTCCTGTCACACTGTGGGCAGGTGTTGTGTACGTTTTAGCAGGTAGCTTTGCCAATGCACCTTGATCCCTGTTTGCAGAACTTCAGTTCTTCTAGGGCTGGACATCTCTGAGCAGAGTAGATCTAATCTACTGTGTTATCCTGGTGTGGATACATGAGGAGTGTTGAGAATCACGTCCTGGTAGCAGATAGCGATACATGGATCATCAGTTTCAACACAGGCAGATTTTTTTTTTTTTAATTTTATTTAGGCATGCTGGAAATAGATGCAATTATAAAAAAGCCGTGGGTAGCAAAACGATAGACCATCAATTGTTATTTGCCTTCTGAGTCATGAAATGTTGCACCTGTGCTAAGCTCTAATTTGGAAACTTCCCTAACATATCTTTAGTAACTCAGATATTTTTAATGAAGCACACATAATAATTATCTTTGCTATGCTTACTGACAGTTTTTAAAAAATAAACTATGCCTTTAGACAGCCTTTAATTTGAAAATAAGAACACCACTCTCAGTGTATGAAGAGGTTAAATAGGAAACTTGACTTTTCCTTCAGTACCAATATATCAACAGTTTAGCAGAATCATTGGAAAGTGGGGAAGAAAAAAAACTTCATTAGTTGCAATATATTTTAAAACACAGCTCATTTCGAACTGGGTCACCAGGTCTCTCCTAGATTTGTTTTGAGTGTATCTACAAATGTCTCGTTTTCTATGTACAGACTGGTATGACCAGACTTCCACAGACATTCTACAAGTTTCAAGGGTCCCGAAAGACAGGGACTAGTATTAATGTCTGCAAATGTATTTCTCTGTCTTTGTGTTTAGATATGGAATATGAAAACAAGAAAGAAATACAATCTGCTTTCCCGTCATGGCAAAGAAAATGATTTCCTGTTTGAAGGAAATTTGGCCAAAAGCTTTGAAAAATGAAACTTTCGTCTTCTCACGTGATAGACATGGGCAAAGGCTAAGTAAGAATGTCCCGCAGTACTGTTACGTGAAGCTCCTCTGTTTCCCACAGACATATATTGTCTTACAGACTAGGTGCAAAGATTTGTCACTTGACTTACACATTTGTCTGGGCAGCCACAATTCAGCAACACTGTAGAATCACAATATTGTTCCAAAGGTAAACATATATGGTGCAATTTTATTTTCAGAGCGATTGTTATTTTTGCTTATTCCTCAATCTTGCTTTAAGATAAATCACAGTCATTCTCTTCAGCAACTGTACCACTATACAATGTGATTTAGCTGATACTAAAAAAAAACCCGAGTCATCAGAAAAAAATCATAGAATCATAGAATGGTTTAGGTTGGAAAGGACCTTGAAGATCATCGAGTTCCAGCCTCCCTGCCATAGACAGGGACACCTCCCACTAGACCAGGTTGTCCAAGGCCACATCCAGCCTGGCCTTGAACACCTCCAGGGATGGGGCCTCAACAACCTCTCTGGGCAACCTGTTCCAGTGCCTTACCACCCTCAAAGTGAAAAACTTCTTCCTAATGTTTAATCTAAACCTGCCCTCTTCCAATTTAAAGCCATTCCCCTTTGTCCTATCACTACATGCCCTAGTAAAAAGTCCTTCCCCAGCTCTCCTGTAGGCCCCCTTTAGGTACTGGAAGGCTGCAAGAAGATCTCCCCTGAGCCTTCTCTTCTCCAGGCTGAACAGCCCCAACTCTTTCAGCCTCTCCTCATAGGAGAGGTGCTCCAGCCCTCCGATCATCCTCGTGGCTCTTCTCTGGACATGCTCCAGCAGGTCCATGGCTTTCTTATGTTGAGGACTCCAGAGCTGGACGCAGTACTCCAGGAGAGGTCTCATGAGAGGGGAGTAGAGGGAAAGAATCACCTTGACCTGCTGGCCACACTTCTTTTGATGCAGCCCAGGATACGGTTGGCCTTCTGGGCTGCGATTGCTCATTGCTGGCTCATGCTGAGCTTCTGGTCAATCAGCACACCCAGGTCCTTCTCCTCAGGGCTGCTCTCCAGCCATTCCCCACCGAGCCTGTATTTGTGCTTGGGATTGCCCCGACCCAGATGCACCAAGAGAATCCAAAACACTCAAATCTGTTTGCTGTCTGTACATGCTGTTTAGTAAGCACTTATATACAGATACGTATGTATATCAGGATATATTTGTAAACAATTAGGAAGAAGAAGAAAAGATGAATTTGCAATTGATATAATTCTCAGTAAATAATTAAACATCCAGTTTAATAGCATAAGTAACAGTACGTAACAGGCATTATTTTACAACAGTCAAACAAAAATAATCCAAAAAAGCCCCCTGTATTCATAGTGACAATTCTCTTATGACAATATCACAGGAAAAGGTTGTAATTAATGCAAAAATAAAGCGGACAATCTATTAACATAATCTGAATAAAATCCTTCCACAGTTAAATGCAGACAGTAAGTGCTAGTATAATACTTTATTAATTAACAAAGTATTTATCCACTGGGAAATGAGGATAAAAGACTGTACACTTTGTCAGACTGCAGAAAAATGTGTTAGCTCTTCATAAGAAATGCATAAAACTCAAACAAAAGAATGATTATCTCTTTAAACCAATTACATTTAATCTCAGAAGAAAGAATGAATAAATCTGTTCCTTCGTGTTACTGTGATACACCACCAAAATTATGGAGATCACAGTCCTTTATAGATTTCAAGGCTAGTATCAAGCTATTCTCTTGAACTGTTAAAGTATTAGTATGCCACATGGAATTTTAAGTTACAGGATTTAAGAGGAGAAATAGTTTTGTAAATGCATTACTTCAAATGGAGCTGGTTTTGAGGCAAATGAAAGTCATGGTGCTTTCTAAACATTTTGTCACATAGCACTGCCATCCTGGCCAGACACCTTTATACAGCATATCCTTATCCTAATTATGCTGTCAGAATGTCTTACACTTGCCATGTGCTCTGCAAATCTTGCTTTTCCTTCACTTAAACTTTGCAAATGTTACGTTTTTAGATACTCATATTTCATCTAATTGTAAGTAATTTCTTACCCATTTTCTGTAAAAAAAAAGACCAAAAAAAAACCCCAGCCCTTCCAAACTAGAAAGGATTTATAAATTAAAACAAACACAAGTGAACGACCTACTCAAAAAGTCTTAAGAGAAAATATTTCACAGAAAACAAGGGAAATTAGAATAGTAAGGATAGAAGAGTACGGCTCAATGGGAGACTTGGGTCATTAAAACCTGGTGAGTATATGGACTAAATTATTCTAAAATTGCTAGTGAATGATTAACAAGTTTCTAATGTGGCTATTTTCCAATGCAACTGATTGTCAAAAGTGAAATGTTTTGAGTTCCATAAGATATCACTCAAACATTAGATTTTCTGCTATTGAAAACTAATATGTAATGCAGTGAATAACCCAGGTAACCTCAAGCTTCTCAAACTGAATGAATTTCTATGAAATTCAAGGTTGTCTGCGTTTTTTTCTCACTTGTATTCATAAAAAATGCATATATCTGAAATGATCAATCTAGTAGATAACTTGCATTTCTCTGCTTTTTTGTTCATCTCTTATTATTATGATTGTTCCGTTTCACAGCATAAGAAATAGAAACTTTCCCAAAGTTTCAGAACATCTCTTGCTCAGAACCAGAGCTAGAAGTCAGAAGGTCCCAACTGGCCTCAGTACTTTACATGTAAATCTTTCTGTAGCAGGATCAGTAAATTACAAAAGAGGTTCTTGGAAGTTCAGATCCTTATGGAAGTGATGAGAAGGGATGACCTCCTTTGCCTCAGGCCTTAATACAGAATGAAAAGCTCTGCCTATCAATACCTGTTTTGTGTAGTGCACAGTTACAGGCATGTACTACTGTCTTTCTCCTAATGTCTTTGCATTTTCAATACCCTTCTGCTGCACTTTTGTTACATACTTAATGTTGTTACAGGTGCAAAACTGTAATTTCAATCTTGAATGCTGTTGCACATGTGCCTCCAAAACACTGAAGGCCAGAACTCTGTGCTGCTAACACAGATTGTGGGTCAACAACGTCTTTCTTTGCTTGCTAATGCTTTATTGTCTCTTAGTATACATTGAAATAATAATGGTAATTTATGCAGATATTTTGTATGCATAGCAAATAATGAGAAACACCTGCAGAAATTTCCCTCCTTCTCTGAGTTCAGCAACTAATTATATTTTTAAATAATGGCTACCATTGAACACAATTATCCAAATCACTTTAAGTAATGGAATCTTTTAAAGGTGTTTTTGAAAAATTTCACACAGTTTTTAAACAGTCTTTTTATATATCGGGTAGGAGACAAAGAATGTGGTAAGCAGCTTAGTAACCCAAAAATGTTTTGGCAGCTATAAATCAGACTGTCATTATTCTTTTTCAGTCCTCTCCAGCTAATATTTCCCTGAAGAATAGGATTTCCCCAGTACCTTCCCTTCCTGAATAACTTTTATGGGTGCTATATATTAAAAAGAAACTACAGGAAAAAGTAAAATACTGAGCCACTCCAGTTAAAGTGCCTGACTCAGCAAATCTCACCTTTCCAAAGGAGAGATTTGAAAGTAGAAGCGGGGATGGAAAATAGCAATGTTATGAATAAGGAATGAGGGGCTAATTTAAGGAGAAGAGTAGACAAAAGGTCTCTGAAGACTAAAGTAACGTCCATTCATCTGAGAGATACTCATATCTTCATACCTTGCACGTTGACCATTCTTTCCAACTCTCTAACTAAATGGGACAGGAGTGTTGTTTCTTGCTGTACTGTCCATTGCAAGTAAATAACAGAAAAAGAGTAAAATAAAATCACACGACAAATACTGCAACCGGCTAAGCTCCTGGACTTGATTCTCTATATCTGCTTGTAAACTAGAGAAATGGGTCAGCTGTAATTCAGCACCTCTTTCTCCTGTTTTTACTTCCAAGCTTTCCAGAATGATATGAAAAAGAACAAAACTGTTTTTAATACATCTGAAAACAAAACAGTCCCCTCCCCCCCGCAAAAAATAAATGAAAACAAAGGATTGCCCAAAATCTCTGTAGCATTTTCTGCCTTATATTCAGATGTCTAACCAGAAGTTTCCTGTATTTCCCAGCACCTGGATAAGCATGTAACTGTAATTGCCTTATTATTCACACCAGACCCACCACTAGGCTTCTCAGCAGTGAGTTAATACTGAGTTTTGCAACCCCAAAGATGACTCATCAAGATTAACTCAAAGCCAGGATGCCCTGATACAGAAAAACAAACATAAGGGTAAAGGCAGAGGTGGTCCATATAGGATGAGGAGAACCCTGTGTAGTCAAAGCCGCAGATTTGCTCTTGCTGTGGGGTAGAGGTGATTCCTGTAGAAAAGTCCACCCTACGGACACCATCGCACAGGTCCTAATCTAATTCAAAGTGGCTTCAGAAAGCCAGCTGTTTTCTAGGGTGCTGACGTCAATGATAGGGTCATGCTACTGCTGCTGCTGGGGATCTGCGCCCAGGGTCTACCTTACTTCAAGGAGTAGCAAGCAGCCAGTCCCTGACTGTATGACACACACTTTGCTGTCCTAGTTGTGTGACTCTGGAGTAGATGGATTTATGTTTTGTGTTGTAAATACCCTTCAACAACATCGTAATGCACATGACAAATCTCACAAAACACCCAAATTTCTGGCATCTAACATCAAAAAGTTGAGGAAAACACAGCAACATCCCAAAATTGAAACATATCAGACAAGTTCTGAATTTTAAAACCCACTGGGGTCACTCCAGCTTGGTTACTTGGGCAGGATGATGCCTACACAAGGCATGGATACCCAGGTTTGTGATTCATCTTCTTCACCTCCTGTTGCTAGTGGAAACAGACATGATGCTCCTGGAGGTGGACAGGGATGACAAAAATTACCATTACAGCCTCAAAGAAGCCTATTTATCTCTAGTATTACAGGTGCATAGTGCAGTGAAATGGGACAATTAGAGTTAAAAAGGAGGGGAATTAGGATTCAGTTATACGTATAATACTCCTGTGTGAAATAAGTTGTTATTCTAACTCATTCCCCTGAAGCTAGACATCCACATCATACAAATGCGGGAACTGATACTTATAGTTCACCTTCTGAAAAGAACCCAAGAATTAACTTCTAATTTTAAGTTAATCAGAACAAGGCTAAAGCAGTTTGGAGAAGCATTGACACACCTTCTTTCACGCTTTATAGACAAACAGTAGAAATTATTCATCAAGCCTTTGAATCAGTATCTGGTACCTGCACGCAGCTCCATGGCGTGACTTGCAGAATCATGGGGTTTGCACTAGTATTTTCTTATTTTGTACATGCAATAATTTTCTACAAACATTAACTGAATTTGATTATGAGATCACACTAGAAATGTCAAAAGCATTAGTGACTAATTTTAAAATTATATCCATTACCTGATTTTTGAAATTTACATTAAAAAGCATACTTTCTTGTGCAAATTTCTTACAGTTCTGAAAATTAACAAAATATTCCTCAATACACCAGAATGAAGTCCCCCCTTGCAATGTTAAATTTGTTTAGTAGCTGCATTGGATCTTTAGTAGTTTAAACCTTTTTTTATAAATGCAGGGGATTTGATTTCTTGAATTTTTCTAATTTTTCTAAAAAGTCTTATCATTGCGCTCCAGACTGAAAGAACATTTAGCACAGGATCTTGTCACTAACAGTAGTCAGTAACAGAAGCCCAGGACACCTGTAAGGACAGAGCAAGCGTGCAACAGCACTTCACAGGATGCTCCTTCAACTTCCAGGAATCTTTGTTTTCTATTTCTTAACCCCGAAACAGATTTTTGTGTTTAGTAGCCTAAACATTTCATTAGCATTTCCATAGTCTCCCAACTACAGAATCTTTACAAGACATTTAAAGATGCTAAAATATACTAAAATCATTAGAGAAAAATTTTAGATTTCAAACCTAATTCTAAAAATTTTATTATGACCCTTGCAGTCCTGAAATCAAGACTGATTTTTGTTGACATATGTGCAAGAATGCCTTGCACCATAATAAATTTGAATGTAAGGAATAGCGTATCCTAGTTGTCTTGATGTAAGGTCAAATACTGAAAATTACATCCAGGAAAAATGCCATTTGTAATTGGTCCTCAGTCTTTTGTATATGCATTTGCTAAATGGTGAACTCAATCTGTGCTTTCTAAAAGAGAGATAATAGAGGGCTTTTGAAACACATCTCTCCAAGAGCGCAGTTCCAACCTAGTCTTGCTTTCCAAAACAAAGCCGAAGAATATTAGCACTCAGAGCTCAAACAGGTTTGTAGAAGATTAAAAGGAATTTATTTAAGGCAAGCAGATGCAGAAAATAAACTGGTAAGTTGACTTCTACTTTACGTAGAGTCCTGTGTGGTACTGTACTAACTGCAAAGGGAGGAATCACATGATTTTACGGAAGTAGTCAGCATGAGAACTAAATAACACCACTTTAAGGAATATAAAAGTACATAAGCTTTTCTCAAAATATAGCAGTGGGCATTCAAGGGGGAAGGAAGGTGCTGTGGGAGTAGAATTCCCACACCCAGTGCAGAGAAGAGGAATGAATTTTCACTTCCAAATCCCCAAAGGGGATCCAGGCTTTTCTGTCTTGCAGGATCAAACACAATCTTAAGATGTCAAAGGCCGATTGTAAGTGTAACTAGAAAATGCATGATCCATCGTAATCTCATTTGACCAAGTTACTTTTGCTAACTTGTAGTTTACTGAAATGAAATGCTAGGTTTTTCAGTTAGGATCAGGACTGAATAAAATGTTTCAAACAACACATCATATTATTATAAACTTCCTGATAAGCATCTATTCTCACAGTTTAGAATACCTTAAAAGAAAAAGAGAAAAAAAAATGCACCTCCTTGCAAAGTGTTCTAGGAAAGACCTTGCATTCCCAGCTGCATTTGCAACAAATTTTGATAATGGTGAGTTTTTTAGGGACTATTGGTTCTCCCCTCTGTAAGCAAATATCTCGTGGTTGGTATGTAAAAGAAGTTAAACGTATTTTTTTAAAAAAGACATGACTGTCCGGACACATTTCACAAACTGCGGTAGCCCACATCGTCCATGAGAGGGAACTATTGTTTAACAGTTGAAGGTTCATATCCCCACTTCAGTTCATTCAGTGCAATTTCCCTCTGCTTATCTGAACCCTGCCAAATGGGATGTTCAGAAAGTAAAAGGACAATCTCGATCCTCATTAGAATGCTATTTTTGAAAGCTAAACTGTTTTAACTTTTAACAAGAAGTGCACTAAAGATGGTGCTACTAATGGGATTTGGTGTGCTGTGCAGATGGAACCAAGTGACAGGCGCCTGATACCAAACCACAGACATGATAGCAATAGGCATCATAACAAGAATATATTCGCGGCATTCTGAGGAAAAAGAAAACTTTTCCCAGGGTTATATTAATTTTAAAACGTGTCACTGTAAAATATAGAAAGAAATAAAAAGAATAGCTCGATATTCATCAGATCAGATCCCTGCTTGACAAGTAAAACTAACCATCTGTAATAGGTACAATGTAAACATATGCTGTGAAGTGTTCTTTTTTACAACCTCCCAGACCATTGCAACTGGCAAAATCCGGAATACTGTGGCAGAAGAGTGGACTCCTGGAGATTACACGTTATCCTGCCAGATTCTGCCCAGCCCCTACACTGGCAGAACTACAAAACAAGTTGGAAAAATATATGCTTCTTTAGGTTTTGGGGGGTTTTTTTTGAAGCAAAGGAGAAGGCGAATATGTTCATTCATCTTGACAGTCTCCTGATTTATTAGAGCGTTGATGTCCATTCCTTTTGTACAATTTGGCAAACGATCAATAGAATTATCCTTCGTGCAGGCAGTCTCAGGCTGACCGTGGCAGCAGGTACAAAAGGCTTAATACCAGATTAGGGTCTGGGATGAATTGACAGCGTAAAGGGACTTCAGTTCTACAGACTAGATTGAAAAGCAGTAAGTAGGTTGATAATGTGGCTGAAATTCATGGAAGTAAAGTATTTTATGAAATTTGTACTGTTAATTTTTTTCATTAAAGAAGCTACACAGAGACATATGAAATATAAATATAATTTTTTGTTAGTAGTGTTGATGAGAAAATTGGTAGGCAAAAAAGAGGAAAGAAGGTTATAGAGTCTGTTTTTTCCTGTTTGCCTAACTTTATATCTGTGAGTAGTCCAGCTGAATATAATGGGGCTAACTCATTGCATTATCTTGCCTCAAAAGTTAAGAAAAGCTTTGCAGGTTCAAGTTACAGTTTTTGTGCATTTTGATTATGCAGCTAGTTTTCTAGTATATAAAATGACTCTGGGATAAACACAATACCTCCAGAATTATTTAAATATATGTTGATTTAAAATTCCACACATTTCCTGGCCTTAATTTTGCCCTTTGTCTGAAACTAATAGTCATCAAAATTGCAGTTGCTTAACCGCTGTCTTTAAACAAGAAAACATTCCGCATTTGATTAACAGAGAAACCTCCTCATCAAGATTTTTTTCTTTTAATATTCTATTTTTTATTCCTTCATTAAAAAAATGCAATGGAATAAGATGTCTTATAAGTAAAAAAACTATCACAATTAAGCCCATTCTCAAATTAATTAAATAGCACTGTCCTCCAAACATTTTGTTCAAAAATATAAAATCCCTCAACTTAAAATGCTGTGAATTAACATTTATTTTTTGTATTAAAAAGGCTCCGCTTCTTTCTGTGCTTCAAAACTGACATATTGAGCAATAAACAGCAATCAGCCTAAAGATGCTATATTAAACAAACCAAGTTTTGTTTTGCTAAACTAAGCAAAATTAGTTGAATGCCCTAAGTAATAGTTGCTGGTATTTTTTTGTAAATTATTTCTCCACTTGTTTTTGTGTCTATGCATAAATTAAAAATCTGCTGAAATTTATTATTCATCTGAGATGTAATTAATATGCAAAATTATGCAAATTAAGATGCAATTAGGCTTCAATTCTCTAGTGGAATTTTCCATTATAATTTAATACAAAGTAATAGAGTAATTGGTGTCACGTGTAATTACGGTTACTCACGTGTACTTGCAGACGTGAAAATGGTGTGGTATATGTTAGTTATCCTATGCAAATGCACCATACAGGCTCTTAACACTTGGGAACTAGGTAAACAAAGATTGTCTTAAAAAAGAAGTGAGCAATAGTGACCCTTCTTTCTTGTCATGTACTGTCATTTTCAAGAACATGAATAATTGTAATTAATTTTTGCTGTGTTTATTCCTTAGAATTTATAAATAGGTAGCATGATGCAATACTAGGCTTTCTGGTTTTAATGTCTTCTCTAGGAATTTTTCTTTGGTGAAACAAAAAATGATTATCAAAATGACAAAGATTTGGAGGATCAGTGATACACATAACACCAATTTGCCAAGTTTTTAACACAAAATATATTCCCTGTCTTAATGGGATATACAATGGTTTTTGATTGCCTTAGAATTTGATACTTCTTAGTATACGGCTTTGCACTACAACCAGTAATGTGAAATCAAATTCTTATGGTTTGGCTGGAGCTAGAACCTACAAACAGTTGTGGACATGAATACATGTACTGGGTGAGCAAAGCACACTGAACTCAAGTTTTCTGAAGTGTTAGCATCTGCTGGATCAGCCTCTGAGTTCATATGAACTGTCAATATAATTGGCTATCTGTGATACTGCAAAATAATTCACGATGCTTTTTAAGTCATTTTCCTGTCCTTGCTTTGTACCTAGAGAATTTTGGATATAGCAATAAACTGCTCAAATCACCCAAGTAATCCAAATTTCATAATTTGCCCAATAACTACATATCCGGCTGTATCAAAGGGACAGATTACCATGCACTTGAATTCACAAAAATGATAAAGAAATAAGGAAGGGGGGGAAAAAAACCCCAAACCAACTAAAACCAGAACAATGCTTTCCAAATTTTGTGGTAACAAAAGAAGAAATCTGAACAAATACAACATCAATCGATTCTTAGCTCTGACTCCTGCTTCATCATTCCCTCACAGCACCATACACCCCTCATTTTCTAACGCTAAAAGCAACACACATAAGCCGGTAGCATGTGTGCAAAAGAAAAAGAATGATTCCGTTCCAGTTTTGTTGTTGTTCTTTTTTTTTCCTGAGTGCAAAGGCATTTTGTACACCCACTTTTTTTTTAATGCTATCCTATTCTCAAGACCCCTTTCCTGCCCCCCTCCCCCCGCAGGTTGGAACTTTTCCATTGTTCATGTTTTAAGTTTAATGCGGATGGATCAATAGGTAGGTAGGTGGGGTGAAGAGAGGGAAATTGGAATGATTTAATATAATGAGTATAGAGCTTCAGCATGCCAAACTGGTCTCCTTCTCTTTCTTTTCATTTGCTTCCACTGCCGCTGGCTAATTATTTAAAGGAAAAGGCATCTATGTGAGAAAATAAAATCTACCATTAGTCTCTTGTGCTGCACCCTTCCCTAGCCCCACCCATTCATCCATATGTAGCTTTTCCATTCACTCCCATAATACCACCAATTACTATGCAGTCAGGACCATTCATATTCATATTCACATCTCACTGTGGACATTTAAGCTACACTCTGAGCAACACTCATACCTTAAACTACACCTATTATACAGCTGTTGTACAATTACTGTAAATGAAGTATACAATATGGGGCTCAGCTTGTATAATAATTTGTAATCAGTGATAGGGGAAGAGGGTTTTGTGTACTTCTGCCCTGCATACCTTTTGGTCTCCTTCTTTGCATCATTCTTCTCTCGCTTCCTCCCCTTGGGCTTGGTTCAATAAAGGCTTCTTCTGAGAGGCACAATGAAGAGATTCTCATCTGGGGTAAAATAACTTAGCCCTCATGCAACCACACCAGTTTATGCCAGCTGATACAGTCAACCTGTCTGTCTCAGCACAGAGCACTGATCTCTTTTGTATCGTTCTTTACTGAAATGGACTTATGCTTGATTTACACTGGACATCGGAACAAAATATGTCACCTGTGTATGATAAGAGAAGACGATCAGAAGAAAGGTCAGAACAGAATGACTACAGAGAGCACTACTAACTAAATTAATGGCCCTTTGTTTGGCTGGTTTTAACTGTTTATCAGCTATTAACTGCTTCCACAGTTAAAAGATTATAGACTTGACAGATCAATGCTCTGATCCAGTGGCAAATCTCAGGTTGATAACAAAGGAGAGGAAACTCGGTAGACTATGATGTATGTAGGTCAGCTATCTCATTGGTGGGCTAGAGTTTTCACAACCTTTTCTTTATAATAGTTCCATACTTCAAATTTCGTGACTTGAACTTAGGATGGGTTTATCACTTACAAGAGCAAAGCCACGTGCAAAATATCTTGAAACAGTTTCCCACTGCTTCGCGGACTATGTTCAGCATCAACAGAATTTTGCTGAGAACGTGAAAAAGAATTGTTACGGATGCTTTAACATAATTTATTCAGACTCTTTCCTGTGTCTTTTTACAAATATGCTTTCATAAGAACAAATTTAACTGTCTTGGCTAGTTCTGGAAATGTTCTTCAATAACATGGAAAATTGCTTCAGTATCTGTAGATATTCTAAAACCACAGAAACAATTTAAGTCTTCCTACTTTATTGCCTTACATACAATGTAACCCTCAGACTCCATCCGGTATTTTCACCAATACCACATTCTTTATGAGCTCTCCTTCTTCTGCACTTACTATTACATTGTTGTATCCTCCTGCTATGTTTTTTCTGACCTACTAATCCCATGAATATGAGTAACTTACTCTTGTGACTGTCTTTACAAGACTGTGAATTGAGTGTATGAGGACTAGTTACGTATATTTTCCTTAGTAACTGTTTGCAATGGTATAGCCTTAAAATAGGTAGCCTGTCTTAGTAGTGTTGCAAAAGTCCCGTCATCTAGCATGCTGTGTTATTAAATAGAATAGCAATGCTAACAAAATTTTAATAACATTTTAATAGACATTACTGTTCCAATTAGAGCAGGCTTTTTTCCTTTCTCCCTTAAAGCAGAAGGTCACAGTCAATATTTCTGGTGCCATCCCATTGGGTAACCATTAACTGAGTTCTTGTTATGGGTTTTCAGCTGAATAATTGTTGCTTTCCATGCTGCTGCTTCTTTCCTAAGTGGATTTACTGATAGAGATACTGTAGGGCTGTCCTCCCTCTTGTGTGCCACGTTACAGGGAAGAAGCTGCCTCACTGTCCCTTCATCAGCACTTTGTTTATGTGCAACTCTATCTCCCCTGCCCTCCTTTCTCATCAAGTGACTTACCCACTCCGAGCTGATCCTCTGTCTCTGTGTATGTACAGGGAACTAATACTTTTTAGCCGTTTGATCATGGAAAGAAATGTGGACTGCATCATTGCCGCTTAGAAAATTCGTGGTGTGATGAGAAATGGTCTTGGTAGCAGCACCATTTTAAACAGCCTGCCTCTGCCCTCTCATTCTTCCAGTCCCTGGCTTAATGTTCCTACGCCATTCCTACTCTCCAGCTCTGCACCCAGTAGCAGAGGGGTGTGATGAACTGACAAGGATTAAAATTACTCTGCTAAAACCAATTTATTTTAACCTGAATCTGTTAGTCATACTGCTGCTATAAATATTGTCTCGGGTTGCCTTCCTGCTTCCCCAGGCTGTGCCACTTTTTCTATTGTGTCCTCTAAAGAATCTTAGAGAGTGGACTTAATTTGTAGTCATTTCCGTAGAATCCAGAAGATGATCCAGATCACAGTTGCCTCTTACCGCCTTCCTCAACAGCCCTCCATCCTGTTGCTATTATTTTCTATTCACATTAACAAATGTCAGGTGTAAAAGTGTGTTATCTGCAATATTCCATTTTTAATTTAATGATCTACTCTTATTTTCTGTCTAGGAAGCACTGCCTATCTGGCTAGTCATTCATTGCCATAAAATCCCTCCCGTCATCTTTCCCAGCTTCTGCAATAGTCTACAATAGAGTCGTAATCTCCACTTCCAAAGACTATGCAGTTTTGTGTTATTGCCTTACTGACTTGCTTTATATTGCCTTATGTTTTAACTTGATCTGATTTTGTCTTCCCATGAACTGTCCACAGTTTAGGACTAGAGTTATGTTGGACTCTAGTGCTGTAAGATCTTAAGTTAAAATTTCCTGGAAGTTTCTGTGCAGCGAAAAAGAGAGACAGAAAGAGAGAGGAGACCTCAGCTGCCAACAGAACGTCCAGTGACCCGTGTTTACAGTACTGAAACAGGATGAAATACAAGTACAACCGCAATCAATATTTAACTACTGATATAGAGTGGAACAAGTTTCAACAGGAAATACAATAAAAATCTGCCCTTATGATCCACTGGCTTGGTGGAGCTCCCCTGAAGACAGAAGTTCAAGCTATGTCTGGTGTCAGACCATAGGAGATTTAACTTTGATTGACTGGGTGACTACCTACTCTGTTTCGTTATATTCAGTTGTAGAGCAGGACTGTGGAGAACACCTCTTCTTAGAAGAGAAGTCCATCCTTACCGAAACATGCATTTCAATTGAAGAGGGGATATTTAGAAAGCAAAAAGCAAACAAACATAAAAGCAAAACCAAAAAGCTCAAAAAAGCTTTCTCAATTCATTGAGAAATTTCTAGTCCACTTTACGTAAGACCTCTCTTCCCTTCTCCACCCATAACTAAATGGTATGTGACTTTTATCTGAGGTCATTTTACTCATTTATTCTGCTGAAAATCTTTATTTTACCACATGCTCAAGACTATTTCCTCCTCCCCAACTGCTGATCACCACTACTACTCTAACAAAGATGCCATATAACAATTAATTGCTTTGCTTTGTATTATAGCTCATCAACTTGTTGGGAGCTAGGAAAAATGAAATAATGGGGGTCACTTCTGGAAAAATGAGTTTATTTTCATGCCAGCTGCAGAAAATGAGCAAGGCTGGCTTCATGCCAGTTAAAGGGATGCTGTAAGAGGTTTCTTTCTGTTTGCCTGAAGCAAAATGCCTATCTAAAGAGTCACACATGCACATACACACATGCACATACATGCATGCTATCTAAAAAATTTATTATTTTGTAAAATAGGTTAGATTTCACATCTCTTGCTATCTTTTGCCCTCACTTTCCCTCCTTTATTTTTTTTAGCTTACATTAAATACTCCTTTTCTCATGTATTTATCATTTTGAAAAAGGTTTACTAATTTAACATGAATACTCTTGCCTTAGCAGCCAACAAAGGTTTCACAGTTACATGACCTGCAAACTAAATAGTATTAAACTAGTTTAGAGTTTGCTTAGGGTTTTTGGCCCTTTAAAAGCAAGTCAGATCACCTGCTTCATCTATTTATGAAACATTAAATGATTAAAAGTTTGATGCAAATGGAAGGAACCCCATAGATATTTTCAAGCACTCAGCACCTGTGTACTGATATTTTGACTAACGTGTCTTAAAAACCCAAGAAAGGTGAGCTCTATAGACTTAGCAGATTACTTAATGGCAGTATATGTTAAGGCACTGCCATAAGTCAGTTTGGAAGTAATTGATGACTGGACTCATCGTTGAGGAGAGAGGATACATCCTCTTTCTAGCAACAATACATCCTTGAAAATATTTCTTCATTGAGACACAAATATCTGTGTAGCACTTAACTTGGACACTGCACATGGCAGTGGCCTTAACTTCCAGATTTCTGCCAAGTATGAAATGCCTGTTTCCCGTTGCAATTTCAGGAAATTTGAATCAAGAAAAGAAACCATGAGAAAAGAAGAAAAACCTTTTTAATATTGAAATGCATGAGCCTTAATAGCAAAGGAAAAAAACAGAGAGTGTAACTGATAAATAAATGAAACAAGGTGTAAAGAAGTATTAATGTTTTCATTATTTCATACTATTTCTACTCTGTTGCAACTGATTTCCATAGTAATATAGTTAGCTCAGAATCTGTCTTTGCATATAAGGTCTCCATAGAAAAAGCAAATGTGAAAATGGCAATATTTTCAACACTTCTTTTCTTTAATAAAACTAACATTTTCAAATCTGCTTTTATTAAAACACAATAAATACCATCAATTTTTGACATGAAATCTCATTATACACTGTAAATATTTATCACTTTGCAAAAAGAAGATTATACATTAGTTCTATTCATTCAATTCAAATCTGAGTAAGAATGAATTAATGTTTTATTTTTCTTCATCTATTTAAAAAGGCCCAGTTGCTGGGAGGAAATGAAAGAAATAGTTTTTGTTGCTGCTAACAGATAGGCACAGAGAAATATCTCAGAGGTAAGTGCTCTGACACACTGTTCCTTGACCCTGCAATTACTCCCTGCAAATGCCATTTATGATTCTTACAAAGTCCCATTGATTTCAGAGGGAGTCAGTCCATGAAGACCACTTTGGAAGAAGATACTAACCTTTCCGTTTCTGGAATTTGGCTTCAAACATGGACTGAGGTTACAAGGGAAAAAAGAAAATCTGATTATTTTGTTCTCCTTTTACCTTTGCAACAGAATCACTATTATATTGAGCAATAGAGTTCAGAACACAGAGAAGCTTCTGTTCACAAAGCTCAAATTTGGAATAGCAGTGGTGTAACATAGCAGGACAAGGTGAATAGACATTAAAATTATGGAAGCCTATGTTATGCCTGTCAGTACTAGCCAACGCTAGGACTCTTTACTACTCTTTCCATTAAATCTAACCCCAAGTATTTTAAATCAATGTTCAAGCTTCAAATTTCTAACTCATAAGTGGCATGTTTTCTGAGAAAACCATTCTTGCAGATCTGTTGCTCTTTGAGTTTATGGTTTTACAAAGATAACAGCATAGAGCATATCCTGTTGCACAACCTTTGAAACATTCTGCAAGTATCATCATCTAGTTGCACGTGTCCCATCAGTCCCACTCAAATCCTTTGAAGAACGCTTTTGCTAACCTACATACATTTAAGAACAGAGAAAGTGGGCTTCCTCCCCCTTTTTGGGGCACAGTCTTTGCAGAATAAAACAATTTTGTTGCATGCAAAGAGCATTTGACACATGGCACAAGCAATTTGAAATTCTGCGAAAGAATAATACTCTGATAAAAAAACACAAGCAAACAAATAAATAGAATTGAGGAGCTTTCAAGCACAAATAAATCTGATAATAAGATGTCTATAATCAAAAGACAAATGTCAAAAGAGAATATAATTCTGAATGAAAAGTTGAAGTAACACAAAACAGTTCAAAGTAGAATTCATTTACTTGACAATCATGTGAGACTCAAAAAGAACTATGGATGAATTCAATCAGAAAGATATCAAAATCTTTTAGCCCATGACTTCATAAGGATTACAGAACTTCTCCAATGAAATGAGACAGTCCTTTTCTAGGGACAGAGAAGAATAAAGGAATTGTTTTCAGTCATGAAATTCAGTCCTCTGCCTGGTTTTTAGTCTCATAAATTTGTTAAGATCTGCCTAGGATTTGTTTAGGTCCTCCTTTTCTGTTGCCAAAAGTTGCTCTTTGGAAGACATACAAACACTAGAGCTATTCCTGTCTTTTAAGATTAAGTTGCAATGAGAAAAGGAAGAGCAAAGGATAACTTAAAGCTTAATGGAGTGAAGATTGCCATACTCCCAAACTCGACTTTCGGGCTAATGAGAAAGTGAAAAAATTTCATCATAGTTTTACCTCCATTGTCCTTTATCTTAGCAGTCTTTGTGTGAATTATAGAATATATTACTACACTTTCCTAGACCCAAACAGGTTTATGAACTTTTTTTTAGTCAAATCAGGAAGAAATGTTAAAAATTATACATGAGCAATATTAATTGGTTTCTCTACACTAAAGTTTCCCTAAAGAATTTTCCTCTTGCAGTTCTGACCCACCTAAATGTGCACAGTCATGTTGTTTCTAAGACTTCGGTTGTCATCAATAAAGCACTGAATACTATGCATGAAATGCAGCCTTTTGCATTTCACTTACGAAACAGTAAGAACACTGAAAAAACATCTTTTAAAGATACTGAAAATATGTAAATTCAAGATTTTTTTAATGTTCTGATGGATGTTCCAAAGGCAGAAGTTAATTTACCAATATAAATAACCTACAATTATTTCTTGTGAGTTATTTAAAACCCAGTACCCAGTGTTTCACTATATTTAAAAACTATACTCAACTTATGCAGGTAATCAAATCTGCCATTACTATTTGAGTATTTCTTTGAAATGGTGATTTTTTTTCATGGAATCCTGACTTTCATTTCCAAGCAAGCCTCAACAATTCAGAAATAAATAACTAATTAAAAATTATAATTAAAAAAACCCAACCAAACAGAATGAGAATATTAGAAGCTTCCAATCTAAGTTTGGGTTTTAAAAAGTGGATGAATATTTATGTGTAGATGGGTGAGGCTGAATTTTATCTGAACAAGTCTGTCCATCCCTAGTTCTTACAGGCTTGGAGAAAAACCACCTTCATTATTCACATACCTAAACAACTATGTTAACAAGTACTTCTAATTGCCATATGGAACTAGAGCTCTGAGAGAGATATTTATATGAAACAGAAACTGCAGAAAAGGATATTCTCTTCTTTATTAATCTGATGCCAACATTTTGCTAATTAAACCACCACATGTCTCATGTCACTTCCTACGTAGGTCACTGGAAGAGGAGATACAGTTGGGCAACCTTAAGGATGAATCCCAGGGGAGCATCCCACAAACGCATGGTATTTAAGCTTGCAAGTTTATTAAACAAATCACAGAATATATTCCAGTCTAAATCACAGACGTGGCATGACACAATTAGAAGATTTATTGATTCTTTGGGCTAGAGATCTCACAGCTTGCACTGGGGGCTCTACACCCACCAGAACCAACAGATTTGCTTCATCACAAGTAATCTTTCTAAACTAGAGCAGGGAAGTTTATAAAGTTGAAACTGCCTGACTTCAACTTTGCTTGTTTTCAACTTTGCTTCTATTTTAACCTAACTATAAACTGAACACATTTTGTATTAGTCCCATGTGTCACCACCCTGAATTATTGGCACCCAGCCTGCAATAGAATCACTGTATGAAGCGAAGAAAAAAAATTGAATAAACAATATTTTCTTCAGACTAGCTACCATCTGCCTGTATTAGAATTTCTTACCTCTTTATGTAGTCCTCCTTTGCTTAGTGAGCAACAGTGATCAGAATAATGGTCAGGATCTATCAACAAATACAGGGTTCTAAAAAAGGTTGGCTACGTCCTCTACCTTGTATTTCCAATAAAAGATGGTTGATTATGACTGAACTGTATGTTTCCCAGAACTCAGGTCAGGTATGAAATGGTTCTTCCCAATAGTTTTGTAGAGTCGACTGCTTTACAGCAAAGTATATGGACACTTCTTTTCAAAATCTACTTTCTCTTTGTGATGAGTTTAGGTGCCAATGTTTCTTTCAACAGAAAATTTATGTTTATTCAACATTCTAGGAAGTTCAGTGAAGGGCCACAAGGATGATTAAGGTACTGGAGCGCCTCACATATAAAGAAAGGCTGAGAGAACTGAGAATGTTGAGCCTAGTGAAGAGAAGGCTCAGGGAAGATCTTGTTAATGTATGTAAAAAACCCAAAGGGAAGCTGCAAACAGGACAAAGCCAGGCTCTTCTCAGTAGTGTTAGTGACAGGACAAGAAGCAATGGGCACAGGACACACCATCTAAACATATCAAACCACTTTTTTTACTGTGAAGGTGACTGAACTCTGGAATAGGTTGACCGGAAAGGCTATCTCCATCCTTGGAGATATTAAAAGAACATCTAGACATGGTCCTGGGCAACCAGCTGTAGGTAGCCCTGCGTGAGTAGGGCGGGTTGGACCAAATGACCTCCAGAGGTGCCTGCCAACCTCAACCATTCTGTGATTGCATGTTAAAATCTGTCTGCAGCGGAACAAATTGACTTGCTTAGGCTCCCTCTTTGGATCAAGAGATCCCTGTCAGTTCTTCACAGGCAGACAAGTAGCATTATCATCAGTTTGTCAGCTGAACTGTAAATGTTGAAGTCTCACACTAAATCTGCAGACTGGTGCGGACTTACCTGTCGTGGTCTTATCCATACCAGTCGTCCATGAGTCACTCTTTAGCTCTGAGAATAGTCCCCGTCATGGCTATAATTTAACTGAAAGAAACCAATCTTGTCCATCTTGTTTCTCTGATGCAAAGAATGAAAGTCATAATCGTTTAGGTACTCCAGACTGATAAGCTAGGTGAACCAAGGTCACTTAAATGATAAAACTTGGTGGCTTAAAACTGATACCTGTCAAATACCTTTGTGACGGCAACTGACATCACATATGTCTGGAGTGCTTGTGCTGAGGTCTTATTATCTCTCTATAGAGTTGTGCATTGTGAAAAAGTCACTAGAAAGACTAATCAGAAGTGTCAAAGACAATAAGAGCTAAGGAAAAAAACATCCTTACTTTTACTTTCTATTGCTGCTTAAAAGTAAGGCACCCTAGAATCAGGGGTAGCTCTAGACAATTTGGAATGTCTGACTGCCTGATGCACTTACATCAGTTTTTGACCTCGGTCTCCATGGGATACTAATACAAGGAGTAGCATCTTATTTTTAGGCATAAGAGACTCTTTTGACTTCATCAGGGATGAAGGGACGCTGCTCTAGATGGAGCAAGTACTTGTGAGTGTGCTTAACTTTGAGCACATGTGTAATACCATTGCTTTCATTGGTGTTCAAAATTAAGAACATGCTTGAGTGCTTTACTAATAAGGACTTCAACATAGAATTTCTGATGGTTCCCTAAAGCCATAATAACGGAAATTCTGAAAGGGGGGAGAGGGTAAAAGATTTATCAGCTTTATCATGCTTTAACTTGATATTTAGTTTGCTTAAACTGTTCTCTGAAATAATTGTTAAGCCAGTGTTCATTTTCTTTTTTTTTTTTTAAAGAAATAAAGCACATGTGCTGTGAAGTATATTTTGTTACTGCATCAAAACAAAACTCAGTACACGTGTTTGGAAGGAGGGCCTTAACAGATTTTTTTTTTTTTAAATTAGTGGGTTTTTTTCATTACATTTCTTTTTTTGACAGTGCCAATCTTCTGAAAATGTGAAGTGGCCATCTTCTCAAAATTCATTTGAGCCTTTCCCTTTCAAAGCGTTCAATCTATGCAACAAATATCTTGCTTTCTCCTGGGAAGCTTTTCCTTTTAAGATGTCAAATTACATGTGAAGGGCTAATTTCCATCTGGAGACCTTATCAGTGAGGATCTTTCTTCTTCACAACCTTGGGAGGGAAATGTTTTCCTCTTGAATAACTTTTTTTTTTTTTTTTTTTTTAATCAGAGCCAGACTCTAGAGCCGTAAGGAACTGTCTGATCCAGGCTGCAAAAGCATTTGCACTCATCCTAGGTTCCACTTTAAAGCAAATCTGCAAAAGTGGTTTGTTCATGCTCTCTGAATATTTGAGAATTCCCTCAGGGCATTTCAGAGTTTTCACAACACTTTTTTATGTGGGAAAATCATCAGCCAGTTTTTTATGGTATATGGTATATATGGTTAAGCTACTTTTGTCACAAAACATTAGTTAAGCCATATGGCAGAAGTCATGTCGTCTTACTTCTCTACAGTCAAATACTTAAGACAACATGATATATCAGCCCAAATCAGAAAAAAAAATGGTGCTCATTAGAAACAGAAGCTGCATTTTAGTGCAATTCTTTAATCTGAGCTTGTATAAATAATGAAACATACTTTCTTTTAGCCCCTACACTTAGTTGATTACACTGTGTTACGAAAATATCTGAACAGGTGATTTTGCTTACTGGATTGAAAACTAAGTTATGTTGCCTTCTATAAGCCACCTTTTCACCAAAATTTTTAAAATCAGCACTTCTTTCACTCCATTTGCAGTACAGCCTATTCAGCCTCACCATATTCCTTCTCTCATATCTTTTTATACTTCTGGGAAAATAATCCCCAACTTGTTTCCCCGCTCTACAATCAAAGTAAGCCAAAGCCATTCACAGGAAACTCTCTAACTCCCCAGTAAAATTAATTAGATATGTTCAGGAACAAACATAACATATAACATCATTGAGAGTTTAAGTATTGGTCAGAATATTAATTTCTACAATGTTTTCAAAGTACATCTAAAAATAAAGCTTGAAAATCATAGTTTTTGACAACTAAACTAGTTTGTACAAATGTTAAGCTGAATGAGAGGGAAAAAAACCCAAGGAATTTCTATTCAGCTGGATGTTTTCATGCCCAGTATAATGCCCCAGTTTGAATTTTTTACTTTTGGTCCACATTTGTTTTTACTATTAATGTTCTACTATGTATGTCTTTCAATTTCCAGCTACTACCACTGGTATTTCAAATAAATATGTGACAGAAGAAATCGTAAGGTGACTTTTCTTAGCTTCTTTCAGTACAGGATTCACATACTCATGCCAAAAAATGACAAAAATATATACATTTTTTCATATTGGTAACATGAAGCCAGAAAGTTTTGAGGTAATTTTATGACAGCCATATTTATGACATTATTTTTTTTCTTATTTAAGTCTTTACAAAATATCTTAAATGAAGAAATAAACAATCAAAGGATTTTCTGTAGCACAGTTTCCATCTTTGAGCTTCTAAAACTAGCTAATCGAAAAATGACCTTATTTTTTAATAGAGGGGGCAATTGAAAATCATTGAACAGACCTACCCCCTAATGATTTTTTTCTCAGACATAATTATAATAATTAGCATTATAAAGTGCTAATTATCTTTGGACACGGAGGACTTACACACCAGAGACAGAGGTCCACATTAAGTAAAGAGGATTTTGCTTTCTTCTGTCACCATTTTTTTTTTCCTGTTTGCAAAGAGGTAGAGGACACTTAGCCCATCAGGCCTCCTTTCCGAATGTTCACCTTTTGTCATTGCTAGATGACTGAGCCCCGTAAAGTAACAAACCTGTTCTTAACAACAAGGTGGATTGGTCCAGAAGTCCACATGTCTAGTCTGTAGATCTGAACTAACCCAAGCTTATCTCCTCACTTTATTGGACCTCATATTGACCAGCAGCATTGCAAAGACCTTGGAAACATATCATTATTGTAAAGGGTTTCTTCAGTCCTACTCAGTCCTGAAGGGATTGGATTAATTTTGTTAGCAGGCAGTAGCATTTTCTCACAAGTTCTTCCTTATTGATACAGCAAAAGGAAGGTTTCACTCCCCTCAAGAAATACCAGCCTGATGTTTTAAAGAAGGACTGTATTTCCAGCTGCATATGTTTGAAAACCAGGAATGAGAACATCATTAGCATGATGCAAAAAAAAAAAAAAAAAGATTGGGGGTTATTTTTCTTTACTTCCTGTACAGAACCTTACATCTGTCCCTGGCTAACTAATCCTTCCATTCCTCACACTGTAAATCATTGCCTAAAGCGTGAACCATTTATCTTTTGCCAAAATTCTCGCTCTCCTTTGCTCTAACAGGCTATAAATATTGTTTTATCAGGATTTTCTCCTGCATATTGGCAGTCCTTCTGCAGTGAGCACCGCTATTTCATTCAGGTGTTATGCCCAGCCCTTCATCTATCTTCCCCAGACTTCTTTCCAGTGCCTGAAGACAGACTTTGAGACATAGTTTGGTCTCTCTCATTCTCCCTCAGAATCTGAACCTCACAAGTATCATACTAAAAGGTGACATTCATACATGTGTATTTCCTCCAGATACCTTGGTGTCTTGCTTAATCATCACAGAAGTATAACCTTTTAAGGTTATTCTTGCTATACGTATGTCTGACCTGTCTTTACGGATGACGTTCTGCATGACACATATACAGAATATCTTCTCTTTAAACGTAAGAAGGTTATGTGTTCCAGAGAAATCGGCAGCTGCTCATAGCATGTGCGGTACAGCTAGATTGTTTTGGATACTCAAGGTAGTAAATAGGATGACTGTAAGAATTTTCTTTTGAGAAATGTGTTCTGCTTCCGCTAGAGAACACCTACAATCTGCCTCTCATAATATTATCCAGGCTATCAGCAAGAAGTAAACCTTCTTCTAGTTAGGATGGTATGAAACCAGTCTCTAAACACCAGCTGAAACATCCTTCAACAGTATTCCTCAGGCCACTTTGGCTAAATTCCTTCAGAAAAGACTACTTATTCTTCAGTTTATTATGTTTTTTCCCTGGGTTTGAACCAATGAACTCAAATCTTGTTTGAATGTTAAAAGTCATATCTGGACTCAGATGAGGACATCTTTCTGGGCCTCTGGCTTTTCTTCCAGCTCGTATTTTTTTATTACAAGTCATTGGTCAACAGTGATCACTTTTGAAGGCAGAGCTGATGAGGAGTATAATTAGGGGTTCTTGTGGAACTGGTATAAAAGATATTTGCACACTCTCCCGCAATAGGACTGGCAGAATAGTTTTGCATGCTGTCATATAGCTTTTCTGGTTCTATTGCCTTTGATGTTTATCATCCAATCCGCTTCACTGGTTATTTAAAATCACTGATACTATTATAGCTTTTGATTGAATGACTATGTAAGTATTTTTGGTATATATATTTGTATATTGATATTTAAAATTAAGTTTTGTTAATAGCTAGATTTTCTCTAATACACAATCTTTCTCTGATTCTTCTGTGGAACAGTGAATGGAGTATATTCAAATGAAATTTGTTAAAAAAGTCTACAAAATCTCTGCTTAAAATGTATTGTGATATGCTCAGATTCTCTTTAGCAAATGCATTCACTTTTAAGTTCCTTATTCTACTCGTCTGCTGAGTTTGCAAAGGAACTTCATAGCAGTTATGAGGAACTTTGAGTACTGATTGTGTGTTGGATCGAGCCTTAATGTTGCCCAGTAGAACAGAAAAGGCATCTTCTAACAGCTAGAAGTCCATTTCTTCATACCTGTGTCAATTTTTTTTCTTAACGCCTTACTTTTTGTCCTGTTGCAAAGGTTTCTTCTTTTAATAAAAATATAGAAGTACAAACTTAGGGATAAGACGGAATTAAAGTAATATGATAGGAATAGAATACATCACACCAAGCATCTCAAACTGTATACACTCACAGGAGTAATGAAAATTAAATATAACGTCATCATCTACTTCCCATATGAACAATCAGGGGAGTCAAAATCTAGCTAAACCAGCAAGAGTAAATAGTTTAGTGATGAAAAATTGATATAAAAAGTTCACTGAAAATATAAATATCCTCTGGGCTGTCAAAAGCAATCGGTTCAGCTCAATCTGGTAAATCTACTTTTAATGATAATGGCAACAACTTTTCCTTTTTATTACACTTTACATAAATTTATGAGCTTTATCACTGCAAACTAAATAGAATATATTTGTCTCTGCATCAGGGCTTATAGTTACCATGTGTCTTGGAAACCTACCTAGAAATACAAGAATACAATGGTGGTTGTAACCCATTTCCGCTTGATTGGAATTAGACTTCTCATATCATACAACTGCCGCTAATTAAAAGGAAGGAAATGAACATATAAAGATTGCAGCACTTTAGGTGGTATTTTATTTTTCTTAAATAGCTAAAAATACTCATTCATCACGGTTTATAATTATGGAAAAAATGGCAGTTTAGAATTGTGATTTCTTTAAATTAATGCCTTTTATAATAGACCATATATTTACAAATGACCCATGGTGAATTGGCTGGGACTGTGTCAGTTCAATTCTATAAGAAGTCAGACTTTTGAGGCCTCTGCAGAAGATGCTGAAGGTTATTTGTGGTTATTACCTTCCAAATATCTGATGTGTTTTCCCCAAGAAAACTACAGAAGTCAATGGTATGTATCCCAGAAGTGGGAACCTATTAATCCATGACCATACATATACTACTGGGAACACTACTAAAAATAGTCAGTTTTACTAAAACACAGAGAAAAATGTTGGTAAATGTTATATAGCAATAACAAGCCAATGCTATTTAATAACTAAACATAGTACTAAATTCAAGCCAGTTCACATCATTTTTTGTGGTTATTTATCTTTTAACAGTGACATTTTGTCAGGACTTGAATTAAAAGCTTATATCTCTATGAGCTCATTGATTATCACACCAATATATTATGAGAAGTATCAGCTACATGTAAGGCTGCAGACATCTCAGTACGCATTGCGTCATATCCAGCCTGAAAATTTACCCTAATTTCCTTTTTGTATCCCTTTTGACCTGCCAAGATTTACAGACTGGTGTTTCAAAAGTGTTACTGTTTTGCTCTTCATGTGTCTGCTCTCAAAGCAAGATTACTCTTGTTTATCAACTGGGAGAAGGAGAGCAGGCATTCCTATTACATTTCTGTGATTATTTCTGGAAATTACAGGTATATCATACAGGCGTTCTATTTCATACGTCCTAGTTTAAGAGAACCGGCTTGATGTTTTTCTGCTTCTGTCACGTTTCTAACCATTAAGTCAAATCCAAATGTACTTAATCAAAAACCTACCTTTCAGTAACATGCAAAATCTGTTATCTCCATTAATTTCTCACAATTTGTTAATTTTACCAGCCAGTAGGTTTTCCTTTGCTTGTTCTACTTTTATTCAGAAATCTATTTTGTAATAAGAAAACACTTCTATTCAGTTGCATATTGTGGACTTTCTGTGTGAATAGAATTCTGACTTTCCTTTGTATTCAGAATATTTACAGTTAGTTTCCACTTTTGAGATGGTAACCTTTTTTTCTTGCTTGCCAATTGTAAAAATCTTTGCTCTGTTTACAGATCTCTGAAATTATTATTGTCCAAAGTCTTTTGTACTTCTTGGTTTTAATTGCTATGATTTATGAAGTTCTTCAGCTTCAAAATGATTTAAACAAAAATCCCTACTCCATGAACAGCAGACTTCACAAACTTTCAGTTCTGACACAACCTGTAAGGACAGATGTATTGGAAGGGTAGAAAAAAAGTGTGGTTATGGTACCACCAAGTATAACGAAGCTGGTAAATTTATGTTCCAGGTACACATGTGAGTGAGAATCCTCATTCAGGATGGAATGGGATGAAGATTTCTCCCTGTTTTGATGCTCTGAAGCTTGTGCCTGAGTGCAGGTTTGCATCAACACAGTTTGACTCACAGTCAGCATGTTTAAATTCGTATTTAGATTCAGCCACCTCAACAGTAGCCCAGGAGAACAGGATCATTTATTATATGGCAAGAGGCTTGCTGTCGTGAGCAACTTAAGAGTTTGATGCCTCGAATTATTTACCAGTGATACTCGTAACTTTGTAGAAGGCAAAAAAAGAAAAAGAAAATACAGTATGGAAGAACTCTCCAAAAACACAGTCAGGGTACAGTGACTGCCTGGGAGACAAACTTGAGCAAGAACCATGGTGCTAGAGGAGGTCAAAGCATGCACTCAAACATCTTGGCTTCAGGTAATAATTCTGCTTCCACATCCTGTAATGTGGAGACTGCAGGTGGGTTTTTTAAAGTTTATCCATAAGCAAATTTTAAATATTCTACTCCACGTTAATTTTAAATTAAGTAAAAAGAAAAATAAAGACTCCAAGAGACTATAGCCTTCTCAGGCAGAAGTCTGAGATAACAAATAAACACATGCTTGTCTGTGCAGAGTCCTTACATTTAGAAAATACATAAAATTTGCCAGTTTCAGTATTATACATAACACAGAACACAGATTCAGAATCTGTAGGGCTTTCACTGTGGCAAATCAATACTATGCTTTTCCTCATTTTCTCTGACTTCTTTATAGTGGCATTAGAAAAATCACTCTAAAATTACTGAGGATAGGACATTGTGATAAGTCCTTTTTCAGTTTTTGTGGAAGAATGGAGGAGTAGGCAACTGGAAATTAATGTTTCTAATTTTTCTGGAATTGGTATTATTTGACCTCAGATATTTTCCTGGTGGACTGAAAATAAATTTTCTTATTATAAATCTCGTATGTACAAAGACAGCCTGAATAGTTATTTCAACACAGCATGGCAAAATGACTCAAACGCCCATAGAATTTAAGGATTATATTTGCCAATTAACGATTTAAGAAGTAAAACCCAAGTAGAAAGTACCAAATGGAATTGTTTTGCATAGTATAGAAACAATTATGCAATCTGGTCAGCCTAGCATTGCTCATGGTTCTTTGTGAGAGAAGGTGGTTGCTTCCTAAATATAGATAAAAATGCGCTGCACTTAGCCAATAACTCATGACAGAGAGGTAACATATGCTATCATAATACAGTGGGAGTTACATGACACAAAGAAAAGATGAGAAATACCACCATCTAGAATTACAACCCCTTATCGCCATTATAAAACATCTTTATTGGAAGGGAAAATGCAGTATTTTGGTAGAGAGAAGAGATGAAGTACTAGGGCAAGTGAAATTTTTCATGGAGAACATTCAAATTTACAACTGCGCTTTCTGTATGTATCCTGCTGAGCTCACGGTCCATCAGAAGACAACTGTCTGAGGGTATCCTGCTTGATATACAAGGCAATGACAGAGTAACATTTTAAACCTCAAAATGGAGCCAGAGTTTTAAATAAGAAAATACTTCAGTGCACAGCAAGCACTGAAATTCCTGTTCTCATCTCATTTCTCCCTTCCCTCAAAAGAATTTTGTTTTACGAGTGTTTAGTCAGGGAGGATAATTTTACTGTCTGTCACATTTCATTTCAAATAATATAAACTGCTAAAATAGACTCTTGGGCCCAAACTCCCATTGACTTTAAAGCGAGGGGGACTAGGCCCAAGCTGTTATTCTTTTGTTTGTTGAGCAGGAAGCTGAAAATTCATGCCTGGCAATGTTCTTTTGAAATAACGTATGCTTTCACTTTTAAGCTCTTTGGTTATTATCTGACTCAAGGCAACTGTACTCTTGCTCCCAACTCCACTAAAGCCCATGATAAAAATCAGTTCTATAACGTGAACCTGAGGAAAGCACACAGATTCATTGGTATTCAAGATCAGCCTCAGGGAACACCACTGAAGTATGCTGGATTTTTACTTTTAACTAGCGCACCTGAAAGAATGCTAGCTGAAATATTTTTAACTCTGGCAATGAGTAGTGGGTTATTCTGGTCGTTCCTACCTTTTGTCCCATGTATAAGGCCCCGCACAACTTAAATGATGTTTCTGTTGAACAACTATTTTTTATTCTTTTGCATTTAGCCTCTGAGACAAGTTCAAATGACAGAACACACAGATTGCCTGAGAGCCAGTGTGGTAAGACCGGTTTAAAAAAAAAAAAGTTTGTATGCTCTTAGGAAGGTGTTTTTTATATTTCCTATGCACTTTCACACTGCATTGCCTAATGTCCGAGGCTAATTCCTCCCTCTGAGTTCTTCTGTAGCACAGTCAGGCTATGCAAGTCAAAGACAGACTTGGTGTTAACACTTGCACAGATTCTAAAGAACACTTCTGAATACAGAGAGGTATTTAAAAGTTTAAAACAACCAATGCAATGTCTTCCATTTTAACATTGAACTACATAAAAGAAATTCTTAAAAAAAAACCTGAACAAACAAACCAAGATTCAAAACTCACATTGAGCTGGGATCTAGAATTATTGTCACAAAAGCCCCACCACTGAGTTTCCCAGCTCTGTACTTTGAATTGTTAAGAGAAGCAGTATTAGCGAATCAATTTTGGCAGCAACAACCTGCCCTCAATTTTGCTTTAAAATAATTAAGGCATGCCATTACACCACCAGGAACCGGCACATTCTCAACTTCCAGAAAAAAACAGTGGATCACAAAACCTTTAGTTCTGCAAAATAATAGATACTTTTTTTCATCGAGCTTTCTAAACTGAAAGAATCAGGAAAACAAACAAGCTTTGTTGAAAAAACAACTTTTATTGACTAGTGCAGAAACACCTGCAGCTTGACACATATAATTTAGAGCAACTTATGTGAGGATTTATGTAGGTCATTGCTGGTTATGTAGGTGTGTGTGGGAGATACTGGCCCTGATACAACTGATAAGCACGTCTCACAGTTTTATGCATACATTGGTCAGCCAACCCATAGAATGGCAAAACAAACGTATAGAAGCAGAGTTGAAAGGGCCCGAGAAAACGTACAAAACCCCAGGTGCTACATATTTAGGTTACCGTGCCATCTACTTAAGTTTCTATGATCTCTCTAAGTATGGGTAAGTTGTAGGTGTGCGTAGGCTGCAGTCTTCGTAAATCACGGGTATGACTCCAAGCCTCCTCACAGACTTGGTGTGAACCAGCATTCAGCACTCTGAGATACATAATCTCAGAAAGCAAGTACTGAATTCTCTACAAAACTCTTGTTACCACATATGAACGGTAGGATAAATGAATGTTCTACCGCAGATGTGAGATAATACCCGTAGCGTGCAGTCAATAGAGGCAATATATTTAGAAAGCAATGTGGGATGAGTGGTAGGGCGGAGATGCGCTAATTCAGTGTAACGTTCAAGACAAGGTGGTGTGCCATCTTTCCCTTTACCACTACACAAACTCAAATTACACTTTGTATTATCCTTTCTATCTGCGACATGAAGCAAATGCTTTGTGAAGGCTCTTTTTTTAGAAATATCTCATGCCACATATTACACATAGGTAGGCATCATCTTCTCACAGAGACGTGCTCTATCTTGCATTAATCAGAGTTCATGTGTTTGTACTCACTTTCACCAGCTGACCTTGTGGTAGATTTCTTTTTGCCCAGCTGTTGTATTCACACCTTCAGAACTCATCATCTGCCTGCAGAACTTTGTTCTTAGTTCCCAGATAGTTCAGCTGCAACTCCAGATACTCATCAGAGGGTAAACAGCTTAAAGATTCCTTCTTGGATAAAGTGGCTAACATAGATTTCGCTTCTTTAATATTGTTGCTACTATTATATACTATGAGCCAAATACAGCAGACTTTATTTGTTTTTCAGTTCTTATTCCTGGAATATGATGGAGGAAGAAAGTTAATACTCCTACTGCAGCTGACAGTAGATAGCTTTTTACTACAGGCAGTTTGGGGACGTAATACTGTTTTATGCAGATATGTATTACAAAGTATTTCATTTGTATTTTTACGTGTGATTTATAAAAGGACAGGCTTTTATTATACTGGATTTGATTTTACTTCATTTAAAACACCTCTGTGTAACCTGTACGAAAACGTTGACTATACAAAGTCCAAAAGTCCTTACCTCCTATTCCCTATTTAGAAACACTGTGTTTACCAGTCAGCAGATTCAAAACAAATATAGTATCT
>NW_009649190.1:1919399-1930072 GCF_000708025.1 Charadrius vociferus | reverse complement strand
AAGAGAAGGACTAGAAAGAAAAGCAGATTCATGGTCCAAAAAAAAGAGTAATTTTTCTCCTCTACCCTTGCAACAATGAAATAATGAACCTGAAGGCTTTTTTTTTGTTTTAACAAGCGGGAAGGACAAAAATATAATAAATACAGTGGCTACAGAACTTTCTCATAGGACTCATCGTAATGGCATAATGGTTATCAGTTGAAAATGTCAGATGGGATCTTTAAATGGCAATTGGTTCATGAACACAGATGTCAGCAAAGAACTAACAGATCACTTCTTAAATGTTGCTAGACTGACCTTATTAATGGCTTTAAACTGCAGTGATTTCATAGTCAGCGCTCCAATTTAGTGATACCTAATATAAAAATGCTCTGCAGAAATAAGATTACAGTAGCTCAGACTAATATGAAAAAGCACTGAGCAAGAGAAAGAGCACAATGATACTTCATGCATAGAGCATCCCAGTAAGTAAACTTAGGAATCACGATGGGATTTATTGCTCTTTCAGGTTCAGCCTGGGTAAGTAATGAGGTAGCTTCAGGTTACTGCCTCGTGTAACAGGAGGCTATCCGTGCAGAAAGCATAGCCAAGAATTATATTAAAATGGACATCAGTACAGAGATGGTGAACTTTTGCTGGATAGACCAGATCATGTGTATTTGCAGGATGTTGTCAACGATGCTAAGACAACACCATTCTCAGTGTTGACTCTCGTAGTTTGTGCACAATTCCAGTTCCAAAGTTGGTTAGTTCACACTGATCCAGTTAAAGACTGGCACCACGCACATACAAGCGCAACACACCTTTTGCTAACAAATTTTTTGCTGAGGATAGATTTGGACTGTAAGAGCCAAGACAACTGCTCCAAATTTAAGCTGGTTTTAGAACTGATGCCTTTAAGCATTTTTTTTTCAGGTAATTTTCTTAACATTTACAATATTATAAATTAATTTTATATTCATAATTTCAAGTTTTGATTTAAATCCAGGAGGAATATGAAAGCAGGGTAGTTCTCCAAGTCAGGCCATTTATCCTGAGATGTCTGAATATGAATTTATTCTGGCTAATACTGGCAGCAAAATCAGAAAACAGATATGGACAGACATTGCTAAAAGGAAAGTACTTATAAGAGATTCTACTGTCATCCTGTCAATTATATATTGTTCATATAATTATTCACAATATAAACAAATCAGGAATATTTGAAATAGAAATAGAAACAAACAAAAGTATGTTCCTTGGCACTCTAAATTCTAATATCAGAGAAATTATTCTGGTACCTGAGTTTATTCCATCAGTTTTTAGGGCCAGATTAAAGAAGCAACTTTTGAAAGTTTGCCACTATTCCTGATTCGGTCAAATAATGTAAGAAAGATTTCTGTCTCTTCCATGCACATTGCGAGAACAGTTTTAAACACCATTGCTTCTGCTTCTAATATCAGAAAAGATTATGTACAATTGAGATTATATTGGTATGTCCAAAAGCTCCTTTCTTTTAGCTGACTATATCAAATGACCTAATGAAAGGTTAGATCTCTCCCAGTTGGTCTTGCCACTCTAATAAAATTCCTGTAATTTTGGGCTTCTCAAAAAAATCAGTAATCCTTAAACATGGATTAATATTACATACAGAAAAAAATATTCCTGCTTTTAGCAAAATGAACACTGCGAAGAAAGTGAGGAATCCCAGCTATAATAAATCATATGCTTCTATGGTTATCTGGAATCCCAAATCTCCAAGGTGTTTCAGAAGCAACAGTGAAATAGCCTGCAAGGAGTTCAACATCACAGAAAATTAGGGAGTAATATCTCTCCCATTTTAAAAATGACCAGTTAGCTCTTATCAGAAAAAAATGCAAAACTGACTCAAAATATCCTGGCACATGAACCTACTACTAAAGAAATACTTGTACTGTCGTTACAGGAAGAATAGACGATGCAGGTACCTGATAGAAAGCAGAAAGGAAAACATTTGCCAGACCCAGACAGAGACCTCATGGAGTCCCACCTCCAAAGCTAAAGTTTTGACATTCAGACATCTTTTCCTCCACCAGAGATCTTGGGCCATGTTCCATTCTCATGCACACAGTCCTCGGTCTGTGTGAAGCCAACGAGACAGATGCTCTTGAATGTGAAGAGAGTCCTTCATTCTCAATTAAAGCTCTCAGTTCATATATAAAGGACTAAATAAACTACCTCTTTGCTAAGGATTCAGGAAAATAGCTGTCATTTTCTTTTGCTATCTAAGCAAGTGACAATTTATATGTATATTAAGAAGGACGGGACTGTCTTATGTCAAAGGTGTAAACAGTTTTGCTTAAACATGTATGGTGTCTCAAAACTTCCTAACATATTTCTGTGTTTTCTGCACAGTGATAAGTCAAAGATAAAAGAGACTTTAAGCACTATTTTGAAAATTCTTATGTGTCTGTTTACTCTTCTATCAGTGTAAGGGAATGAGAAAGAGACTAAAGGGTGACAGTGGACAAACCTGATTATCTGCAGTTCTTTATTCTGTGACATATTTTGCTAGAGTATAACAAGGTTTTCAATAGCATATTTTTCATATTCTAATACATTTCAAAATATATAATATTAATGAAAATTAAGGGTGAACACAAAGAGCACAGAGCTCATCCATTTTTAAATCAAAATTTACTGACAGTCCTACTGAAATAGATAAGTTGATCCTTTTTAACTAGGGCTAATTTGGTAGGAAAAAATATAATGAAACAGTTAAACACCAAATGAAAGGGTCAGCTGCTTGCAAGATTAAACGCTAACTGATTTTTATTTTTCTCCTGGGCCTCCACAATGGAAATTTACAGCAATGCTTTAGAATTAGGTGCCTTTAAAACTCTGGGCCAAATTCATTTCACATGTAACTCCATTGACTTAATGAGGCTGTATCAGGAATAAATTTGGCCCAAAGGGTTTTTAATATGACCTGAACAGCCAACTACAAATAATACAGTGCCACTTAGTGGCAAGGAAAAAAGTTTTCAGTGTGTGAGGTACAAAGATATTCAGGCATACAGATGATTTTTCTGGTGCTATTTGTATTTGAAATTTTGATACAATCTTATCTGATAGCTTCCAGTTACATTAAGCTCATTATTGCCACAATATTATAAGCATCTTTTCATATAAAAATACAAAAATGTCTCCAAAGAGGGAATGAAAGCAAGCCCTTGTAATTAATGTAGCATTAAGAACACTCCCTTCACATTATATCTTCAAATTATAGCCATTTTCTAAAAAGGTTAGAATGCCTGTAAAAGGCATAAATATCTTGCAGCTATTTGTATTTCTTATGCTTGAGTAATGTATGTGTCACCTTCCTGAAAAATCATCCCTCGAAAAGGTCTACAGTATTTCTTTTGTTTAAGTACCTATAGAATTACAGTTATGGGGAGAGACAGCTATACTTAATAGCATTTTAAATGGCGGTATGTAACTCATTACCCAGTGTAATAATATTCTATTTCCAGGAAAGAATGAGGTAAAGACAAGATGGCATTTCAACAGAAATAGTAAAAAATAAGTCCAAAAGGATCCTCAACAGATCATGTGGTCAGTCAACCAGTTGCAAACAGGATGATCCTTATATTTCTACAGGAAGAACCACTGCAAAGGACTGTACATTTTGACAGTTTATCTAAAGCCAAAAATGAAATGCAGTGACACCACCAACAAAAATAAAACCACTATGTCTACAATGGGAGAAAAATTAGTCTCTGTCTTCACGATGAAGAGCTGAGTATGAATTTTTGTGACTAATATTTGGTTGTTTGTAAGCACTTTTAAATCCACTAAGGCTCGTTATCTCTGATTAGGTTAAACAATCCTTTGGCAATCATTTAGCTGCCATTCATGCTTTAATCCTTTCTTTTATACTACCATTGAAACTTGTTATAAGAGGACTTTAGCAATAGTTCTGCAATTATATTGTTGATGAGATTTGTACTTTGAATGGGTATAAAATTTATGTATACATCTTTGAACATTTCAAGTGAAGGGATAAGCAACCATTGTCTATCAGATGTGGATAAATAAATAAATACTATCCTGTAAAAAGATCTTTGTAGAATTAAGATTACATCTAATATCTTTCATATTCATATATACCCAGTATTGCTAAATCCAAAGCACATTACAGAACTTATAGTACTGAATCACTTGACCTGCAGTAAGACCAACCAAGCAGTAATTAACCATAATCTCTTTAGAAGAAAAAAAAAAAAATTAACCCACGTCACACAGCGAAGCTTGTGTTTGTATTCACTTAATGAGTTAAAGTGTTTTAGAAATACTGACCTCCAGTTAGTAATAATCAATAGATTACAAACTATGCTCTTACCTAAAGTTATTTTTGATGTTTTCCACCTGATTTATCTACAAAGTATTTAGGGAATTCATTATAATATTATAACAATATAATGTTAGATTAAATCAAAGATGATTCACTAGAAAAAAAATACATAAGTTAGGAGACACCTACATTAATATTTTACCTCAAACCAGGAATGGACTTTTGAAGCAGGTGTCCTGACTGTCCCCCACTTACTTACCAAAAATCAGAAAACTAAAGAATAATTGAGATTTGAAAGGGTCTTTGGAGGTTACCTAGTCCAGTCTCCTGCTCAGAGCAGGTCCATTTAGATCAGATTGGTAATGTTTTTGTCCAGTCAAGTTTTAAAAATCTCAAAAAATAGAGATCCCACAATCTTTCTGGGAAACCTGACCCAGTGACTGGCCACATTCATGGTCAGAAAAGTTTTTTATTTTTACTGAGTTGGAATTTCCAGCTTTCCAACTTCTACCTCTTGTTTTTTGCTCCAACACTGTGTGAAGGACACTGGTTCTGTCTTCTCTACAACCTCCCAGTAGCTAGTCAGACAGCAATAAGATTCCTCCTGAGCCTTCTCTTCTCAAGGCTGAAAAACCTGTTTTTTCACCCTGTCCTCATACATCATGTGCTCCAGGTGCCTCCATCACACTCACTCCAGCAAGTCAACGTTTTTCTTGTACTGAAGAGACCAAAATGGACATAGTAAATCAGAATTAATGTCAGAAGCGTTGAACAGAGAAGAATCATTTGTTTTAACCTATTGGGTACACTCTTGCTAATACAGCTAAGCCTTCTTTGATGTCAAGGTGCACAGCTGATTTGTTCAACCTGTTGTCCACTTGGACCTCCAGGCCCTTATCTGCAAAGCTGCTTTCTAACCAGTTGGTCCCCAGCCTTCGCTGCTGGGAGGGAGGGACAGTTGCATTTGCCTTTATTGACCTTCATAAAGTTCCTGTCAGCCCATTTCTCCAGCCTGTTGAAGTTCCTCTGAATGGCAGTCCTATCCTCCAGCATATCAGCTGCTCCCTCCAATTTGAGGACTGAAGGTTGGCTGGCTGGCCTGTAGATCCTTGGTTTCTCTTTCTTGTCCTCTTTTCAGATGGGTACAAAATTTGTCTTTTTCCAGTCTGTATTTTGTTTGTGTCATGAAATAGCCTAAGAACATACGATACAGATTATTTCTGGATAAAACCAGAAGTTGTGTTTCAGGAGTGTACCTAACGTACCCCAGTTCCTAACGGGTCTTCAGTTCACAGGACCACAATAAAGCTATTCCAGATTAAAACCTCCAAAATGCGCAGTGTTGCATCTCCAGGCCCCCAACATCAGATATTCCCTAAGCAGCTTGTGATTCATTATTTGCTTATATTAATCTGCTAGACACATATTTGATTGTTCTTCTGTTACAAAAAAAAAAAAAAAAAAAGTCAGGAAATTCTAAATTAAATAAATTGAATTAATTTTGTGATAAAAGAAATAAGAATAACATCTTAAATGAATAATTTATTCCACACATTTAACGTGCTATACATATATGGTAAGTGCATTTATTAATAAAGTTTCAGCTGTATGAGTTAGAAACATATAACGACAAGGAGATGGTCCATTGTGAGTACTATCACTTGTTTGAGGATGATTGAGTATATTCATTGTATCATACAAGGTCACTGTAATTTCATTATAACCGTAATCTTTTTTTTATTTAAATTGCTATTGTTAATAGCACCAATTCTTCTTATTTCAACATGGAATTTTCAATTCAGGACAACAACAGTTATTTTTCCTCACAAGAGTCTTAATGAAAATAAATATTTTTTTTGTTATTTTTTCATTAGGAACAAGCTTTTTGCTGTTTATTTCTTCTCCAGTTTGTTTTTATTGATAAATAAGTGAAAAAGCAAGTAAAATTTCCAAACCCCTCATAAATGGGTTTGTTACGTTGTGTCTCTGGATCTGTAGGGAGGCAAGAATTTTTCTGCACTCAATAATTTCTTATTTTCAGTTAATAGCCTGAGCTGTGTAAACTTTAATAGCAAACCTCAAATACTGTCTGATTAAAATGGTTCTAAAATTCTCTTTCTATGTTCAGATACCATGTCTGCATCCAAAGTGAATGACCCATTTGTTCTTATAGCCTAAGCTTTCCTGCTTATAGGTTAATCATATAGGATTGAGTAAATCTCTGTCATCTACAAAAATCTTGTACAACTCAATTTTTTTTAGTCCTATGCCAATCTGCCAAAAAGGTTAGCTCTCCTTAATTTTATAGATATCTTCTGTTATCCTTAAAAAAGAATCATGACAGTTTACTATGCATTTAATCAGAGCCAGCAGAGTTATACTAATTGATTTGCTGTTTCAGGTCATAAAACATGAAATACTGGGGTTTATTAGGACATTAAAATACTTTTACTATTCTTTTGACATAGGAAATTCTTGAGGATTTAGGTCTTTTTAGGTGTATTCTATAAACATTAGACTGGAGTAATTTTCCAGTGTCAACAGGTCTTCTGAGCTAGCTTTATGTTACAAGGCATACTGATTGATTTAAAATTATTTCGGATTATTTAACGCTGTGCAATACATCCTTAAGACAAGTGTGTTTCAATTTAAAGAAAGCCTAGTCTCGATAATTTACATTAACAATGCTATGAAACAAAATAAATAAGCTTTAAAAATCTGCAGTAGTATGACTAAACTTATGTACAGCTGTGCCATTAGAAATGTGTTATCTTCTAGGGGAAGGTAAAATTTGGAGACCTGTTGGCTGTGATAGGGAGAAAAGATTTCCCTCCATTGGTGTTATTTATATGTGTGTTTGAGAAGTACATATGCAGGATTAGTAGTTAAAATGTTCCCTTGGACCTTGACTTCACGTAATTCAGACCTTCAAGCTCTACCTCCTCACTAAACTGAACCATTTCCAACCTTCAATCATTTTCAACCTTACAGGCGGTACAACTCTGAGCACTTAAGTTTTTTCATCTACCCCTCCCCAACACGCTGGAAATTTCTGAAAACTGTTGCAGGACAATATCCATTATTCAATTCTTTAGTCGATAACTTTGAATTACACTGTTTCCAACTCAGAAAAGACTATGAGGCTTAAAAACACCTCAGAAATCTCTGATATCGTAAGCTAACGAGCTATTTTACAGCAGTACACTCAAAATGCAGGCTAAAATTGGAAGTTGAGTGCGTACCAACTAGAATGTATTCAGAACAGCCACCTCTGGGAAAAAAAAAAAGGCACACCAGTGATAGTGGGATGTCAGAAAATCCTTAGGTTTAACTCAGCTGCAACTAAAGCCATTGATTATGATGTAAATGAAGCAGAGCCGACAGCAAGTATTTTCAGCCTTACCCTGGTGCCTAAATGTATCATTACTCTTTCAAATCTTGAGATAGTGAACACGTAGTCCCATACACAGAGATGTTCTACCACACCTCAGTCAGAAGACCTGACTCATGTACTCTCTTTAATCTGAAGGGTCTCTTTGTCTGGAGACACTGGTAAATTAGATAGAAAACCTGTAAGATTTCTAGCTCTCCTTTCAGTAAACAGAACATGTAATTTTAGCAGCATAATTATAGAGAAGCTAAACAGGTGTCACAGTACCAGGCCAGGTCATCTGAAATATCTTTAAATACTAACCAAAGCAAAGCAGAGAGAAGATCAAGGCTTAGCTTTCGAGTTACAATTATAAACACAAAATGAGTTCTTCTTAATTTTGTAGATACCAGGTCTGCATACAGCATTAGCCATTTTCCAGTACATTTCCATTAGTAATGTCTTTGCTGATTAGTTTTTTTCTAAATTAGCATGTTTATCCATTAGCATATCAATATTGCTGCCAACCATCCTCTTAATTTTTAGTTTTCTTGTTGCAACAAAAAAATTGCCAATAAAAGCAAGCTTTACTTGAAGCTTTAATTAAGTCTAGTACAATTCTTTTTTATTTCTTTTTTAAGCTTTTTTAATAATACTGCATAATATTTAGTCAGATTATAGATTAACTTTGCTTAATCACACCACTCACTTGAATAATCAAAAACTTAATATTTTGGTTTGGCACCAACACAAAGTATAGTATTTTGCATAGTTTGGAGACATTCTAATGAAAACCTTCCTTAAAAATCAGAATGTCAATGTCATCACAGTCAAAATCGTTCTATATCAGTTCTGAAGTTCATCTTAAGAGGCAGTAACAGGTGAAGAAGAGACTGCTACACATAAACACAGCAAGACCTATTCTGATCTCCTTTACACTGACCTACAATGCTGCTCCCGCATTAACCTGCAGAGATGTTTCTGATCGATGTCTTGCGTGCGAGAGAAGGGCCAAACCCAATTCTTCCAAAAGCTTATTTTTGTTCATGTTCCTTTCTTTTTGTATCAAACATAATTCTTTTCATTGCTTTGGTGTGTTCAGTTATATTAATTTACAGTAAGTCACAGCAGAATAGCTAACGCTCTGTTTAACAGAACTATACAGAGAGCTGGCTTGAACATACAGCAATGCCAGCTTCTCCTGTCGACACTGTTATTCAGGACAGATACTCTTGTCTGACATAATTAAATCTTGATGGTAATTATTTCTGCTGATTCCTGGTAGACTGCTGTTAAAGATACGCTTATCCACTTTCAAACACACTATCTTATTAAACTAAATGCATGCCAGTAATTACAAAGCTGCACTTTTTAAATTTGGGGGTTTTCTAAAAGTCTTTTAAAAATGAGAAGATAAAGCTTTTCCTGAAAGGATCCCCTGTGTTTCAAAACCAGGAGAGCTCAAACAGTGCCTGAAACTCCAACACCTGACAAGAGAAAAAGAGAGAGGGCATGTTTGTGTGTGCACAGCACAAGCTGTTGAGAAGTTTTTGGTTTATAGCTCAGTAGGTCAATTTGTATTAATGTTATATGAAAATGTTAATTCTCACTGTTCGTTGCCATCCTCTACAAATAAAAAGAACCCCTGAGCCGTCTTGTAAATATATTTCATAAGAAATGGGCATTAGCTATTTTATTTTGCCATTTGACAGCGGGAGATGGGGACACTTCAGATAATCACAGAATCACAGAATCACAAAATGGTCAGGGTTGGAAGGGACCTCTGGAGATCATCTAGTCCAACCCACCCGCCAGATAATGTTCATGCTGAATCATTAATATTTCCTTTTACCTCATAAGGCTATCAAAACAGGACCAAAAAAAAGGAAGGAATAGTTCAGAACAAACATAGAAACCAAATACATTCTGAGTTATTTCTGAGAGTCCTAAGTTAGATGAGAAAAGCAAGATCAGATCTGCCTCAGATGTCTGAATATTTTTATTAAAAATTACCTTTAAACTTTCCCAGTATTCATATCTAAGAACATAAAATATTTTCACAATACAAGTACGTTTACCATGAGCAAATGTTTAAACAAAAGAACTAGGAATTTTAATGAAGCACCCTCAGGAAAATGTTTAAACTTTACCCTTAAGTTTACTTTGTTCACTAATAGGCTTCTATTTCTAGTACTGAGTAGGAAGGATAGGTTCAATGTGTTAATAAGAAAAAAAGTAATAATATTTAATTAATTCTGGCTGAACACACATGGTTTAATATACTTGGCAATATCATTCTATCACATGATATGATAATTTAATGGAACTTTTTTATTTAAATTGCTGGCAAGTTTATGAAATTATAAAGCAAATAGGCCATGCACTTGGGTGTAATTGACTGTATAAATGTGTTTTATACTATACTGTTGGCAAATTAGCCAATCCCTGTCACAGAATCAATTATTATCTAGCTGCGTTCTGCAAACACAATAGCAGAAATACAGCATTTATAGAAAAAAAACCCACTACAATTGTTAATCTTACATTGTGCATCTTTAAGTCAGGCAATAAACATTCATACGCTGTATAATCATCTTACAATAATGCTGCTGCCAAATGAGTGCACATTTAAAGATTCCTTGTTGTTGAAGGAATTCCTTAACTGGAGGTCGTGGTTTTGTTTTTATTTGCCTTTTCCTCTTCAGATCAGTGAAGTGAGTAATATATATGTCAGTGTCTCAAAAGATATAAGGCTTGACTGCATGACTGAAATTCCCCAAGCTACTTAAGGGACTTGGACACTCAGTTTCTCTTGGTGCTGCATCCACTCTAACCCCCACTTAACGACAACTTTGGTAACCTGAGTACTGCAGCAAAAATTACAAGATGTGTTCTCCATGTTTTAAATGCATGCTGTTGTTAAAGACTTTAGTGACGGATTCTGAATGAACTGGACATTTAAAATATTCCTTTCTAATTCTCATAATAATG
>NW_009649190.1:1844750-1919359 GCF_000708025.1 Charadrius vociferus | reverse complement strand
CTTTTTAAATTATAAGCAGTGTTTAACATAACAACTTCTTGGTGGTATGAAAATAGAAACGAAGATGAACCTGCTATTCTAAGGAACTCGAAATCTGCTGTTCTTGAAGACTATAGCAAAAGCATAGCGGTTCTGAGCAAATAAAAGTCAAGAAGTCTGGACTGCCATGTCACCAGCATTGCTCCCTGTTTGTACATCCCAGCTGCGCAAGGACTGGGGGCAGCAGTTGTGTGGGCTATATGAGTTTAGCAGCTACAAGGAGTTTCACTAGGCAGATGTAATGGTTCTTCTGTTCACTGGAAAGAAACTGAGTGCAAACCTGTAGGCAGATGGTCTAGTTCTACTTATGAATGTTTCCATGTACCCATATGTGGGTTTTTACACTGTGATGTGCACTGTAGCTACAAAGTGAAGGATGTTCACTGTCATCCAGGTGCACAGAACTGCAGCTCATGTAAACATCCTTCAACAAGCTCATGTACCAAAACAGTCCAGGTATTACAGAAGACTGCACAAGCCCACCAGAACACTGACAGGTTCTTGGCAGCTGAAGCCCACACTGTTATGACTTCAAGACTACAGAGTCCCAGGCTACATGATTTAAAGCTTTCTCAGGGATGCCTGCACATACTAGTGAACAGATGCAATGTAGATATCCCCAGCACTCTTAATGACATGCAGAAAGCAAGTTGTTTAGAGCTTTGAAAGGCTCTGCAATTCTTTAACGTATCTTTACAGCACTTATGTGGGAAAAAAACACCATCCAGCTGAGAGTCATCAGAAATATTCTGTTGTTCTAGGGCCCCAAACTCAGCACTCCCAGTCTCAGCTCCATTATTTATCTAGACATTATTCTTTCCATGGAACCAAATTACTGATACCAATTTGAAAACAAATCTGCCAAAAGGGAAGGTATCAACCATGTGCTTCTGTCTTAGAATCAGCCCCACTGAGGACACTCATGAATATATTGTCTATATTTCTTATGAAAACAAACCATGATCCAGCTAGTAGCCTTCTTAGAACAGCAATGTTTCCTGTAGCTTGCAAGCGAAGTACTCACCTGCAAGTGTCCACTCCTGCATCCCTCATTTTAAAGGCTTATCAAGAACTTCCCTGACTTCAGGTGGTCTTGCACGTGATGTTGCCATTCAGATTATGCTGGGTTCTAAGTTTCGGGCTCTGATCTGAACTCAGATCTGGAGTTTGGACCCAGTGTTTTGTTCTGGAGCCTACTCTCCATGAATGTTAAAGTTACAAGTCTGAGGAGAAATTCTGTCCAGGGCTTCTCAAACAACAGCTATGAAAATACTAGGTTTTGTTTTACTGCAAAAAAAAAACTTTAGCAAAAAAGGATGAGATGAAGCAGAAAGGGGGAAAAAATGTGGAAGGTTTCTGTCAAAACCAGATTTTGTCAAATTTGTTCTTGGTCTTGTTCTACTTCCTTACTCCATTCAGTTACCTATAATTCCTCCTGGTAAAAATTTATCATCTCTATTTTATTCAATTCTAGTCCTTTTACTTGTTGGTGAGGTAATTTTGAACTCCCATTCCTGAAAATATAACTTTAGTTGTAAGGAAAGGAAAAAATATATCATTTGGGGACCAGAAGTTATGGTCATACTAAATGTACAACTGAAGTTTTAGAAAGAGCTGTGCCAGTCACGATTACTGAAATGTAATCCTTTGGCTGTGTCATTCATTCAGTACTAGAAATCTTGGGGATAATGGCAGCACCCTGAACTATAATTTTTAAATTGCAATATGGTTAGGACATCTTACAGAACAACTTGAAACAGGGTTAAAAAAACATACGTTGAGAGTATTGGCAGGAAATATAAATGAGTGTGAAATTAGGGTACAAAAGATGCATGTAAACGTAAGATCTATATTTCAGGTTTTTCTTCAGGGACAGAGAAACAAGGCTTGTTTTAACAAATGAGTGAATTAAAAAAATCCTATTTTCCAGTGTCACAGCGCATGTTTAAAACAGTTAAAAAAACCCCAAACAACAAACACCCCACCCCTGCAAAAAAACCCTACACAAACCACAAAATGATCACCCTTTCATTGGATAGAAAACCGGGAAGAAATTAATGTAAGGACTCAATGGTAATTATAGAGCTCAGACAAGAAATGTTCCAAAGAAATGAAAAAGCAAAGAGAAGATCAGCAACCTCTTCAGAACATGTTGTGAGCCGTTTTATAATGACATAATAATGCTGCCTCATTAGCCAAGTGCTACCCAGTACTTGGGGTTGTGTAGATTTGCGTCCTCTAGGAGGAGAAAGTGGTAAGTCAGGTGCATTCATTAGAGCAGTCTTGCTTATTTCTAAAAAACATAGTTATAAAATCCTGTTTCTTTGAGCGCAGTGTGAAAAAAACCCACAATAGGCTATCCTTGTTAACCACATGTAACTCTGCTTCTCCAGCAATTTCTGTGTTCAAGAAGCTCTCTGTGCTCCATCCCAAGGCCATTCAGATAATTCACAGATGGAAAGATTCAGACACATACAGCCACTCTCTGTAATACTTTATTAAACAGACTGTACAACCTTATTGAAAAAGCAATGAGACACCATCATTGGTTCATTATTTCTATTATTTGTTAACTGCATTATCCAAGACATAGTCCTAAGCAAGGATTTTGATCATGATCATTTACATAGAACTTGTCTATAGAAAAAAAGCTTTTCTCTTGAAAAGGACAAAATTCACGATATAACATGTGATGATAATCCAGAAAGAAGATTGCCAGATTTGTTCAAGCAGAGAATTGGGATCTTACTCTTCATAAAATACTTTTATAACTCTTGGTTTCATATACATGGTGGAAATAATTTTCAGCAAGAAGATGGTGAAAACTTAAAAAACTAAGGGGATGTAGGCAATTTTGGGGTGCAGTTTCTGAATATGGTGCATATTTGAGAGATTTCTACCAGGAATGAAACACTTTTACTCTTTCATACGAATGTTTCTATTAGATACTGAGATACAAAAAGTTGTCTTCCTTTGGAAGCTGGAAAAGAAAAAATAACACAATGTGGACATGCTATACATCTGAATGTTCAAGTTCAAATAGTTCATGTTGTATTTATGTTTCAATGATAAAGCAACCATCTATGAAATTCTGCTTTACTTTTTCTTGTCTTTGAATGAGTGGGAGAGTTATAAATAAAATGTTGTTCAAGGAAGTGTATAAATAAATTGGTATAATTAGGTGTCATAATTAAGGTGCCCATTGCTGTTCCAGACACATTTACATAATTGTCAGTGCTAAAATGAAAATAATTGTTTGTCAGAATTGCTTCTGTTAAGGCTGATAGTTCCTTACTTTGTATAGTTTACTCTAACTATTTGTTTAGAAAATATTCTAAACTCTGAGCATAAAATGACTACACACAAGCCAAAATCTTCACGAGCTAACCAGTGAACAAAATTTACCACCTTGGAATTCAGACAAAATATCTTGCCTGGTAGCTTGTAATACCTCTTTTGCATAGTGGCCAAACTCTGTATGCTTTCAATGTCCTGTATGAGATTTGTTCATGATGCACAAGTAACTGCTTTGCAAACCAGAAAGATTAAAAACTTCTTGTTCATAAGAAATTACAATTAAAGAAAAAGCCTTTAGATTGGCTCATTGTTTGTTTTCTTTTTCACAATTTGCTTTTAAGAGTTGAATTACTTGTGATATAACTAGTATATGACAGTGAGTATTGTGAATACTTAAAGTTTTGTTTTATTGAGTAATAGACTAACCCAATATGTTAAGTGCAAATGTTTTTATCCAAGGAAGTGGCTTAGCAAAATTGTATTATTTAGAGCTAAATGATTTTTTATTAGTATGAAGCAGTATTTGAGCACAGCTGCAGTAATCTAAGATACTGGCACATGTGTAGGAAAAACAGATTTTTTTAAACCCTCTAAGAACCTTTAGAAACAATGGAAGAAATTATTCATACAGCTGCTATGACTTTTGTTGCCCTTAATACTTCTCCTTTTTCCCTACTCTTACACCTCAAAATTTCCTTTTTTCTCAAATCAGAAGATAAAATTCTCCAGGACAAAAGTAATGTCATATTGTGCATTTAAACAGGCAGTGTTCCCAGTTTTGAGCTATTGATATCAACCAGGAGTCCAAAGACGCAATCAAAATACAATAGAAAATAGTCTTACAGCAGATGTAGTTTTATGAGGGAAGTAGGGACTGTTAAGGTAGAGAGTGTTCTGTTCCCTTCACTGTTAATACCATCTTCACTTCATATAGTAGAAGAAACTCTCCATCAATATCAGAGTTAGATCCACACCTCTGTGTATAATCAAAGATTTGTTTTCGAATAGTCAGCAGATGAACAACGTAAGAAATTAAAGAATTAGATTGGAAGATTTACAGTTTAGGTACACATTACATATACATACACGCACATGTGTGTTTATTATTTGTATATGTATATAATTAAAGAGATAGAAGTATATTTCCTTTTTTGAACAGTTTGCTGCTAAGAAAACTGGTCTGCCTCTTCTTTCGTAATGCAAGAACAGGTTTGCCATGGGGAGTAAAAAAAGAGAAATTCATCACGGTCTCCATTTCTTCCCTAATAGTGAAAAAGAGGGCCTTACTGAAGAAATATGCATCCATTCTTTTATTTTTTTTCTGCAAGATTATAATTACATTTTCATCTTTGAGAGTGAAGAATAAACAACCAAACCTTTGATTAAGTTTGGCAAACTCCTTTTTTCATATGACCATAACAGTAAGTAACCTTTTAAAATGTAAACTACCTATCTAACCAGTGAAAAACCTAAATACACACACTTGAGAAAAAAAAAAAAAAGAGAACGAATCTCTAGGGAAAAATCACAACCAAAAAGAAATCCGTCTGAAAACTGGAGGATTATACTTCTTAGTATGATCACAGAGATGCAGTCTGAAAGCATCTGGATGTCATCTAATGCAAGGTCCCATTCAGAGCAAGATTATTGTCAACAATTGATCAGGTCAGCCACGGCTTTGCCTAGCTGAGTCTTGAAAACCTCCAATGATGGAGATCCCACGGTCTTTGGGAAACCATTCCAGTTCCATGACACTCATCTAGAGATTTTCCAGTCAGGCCCTTCCAAGCTGCAACACAAGACTCTTGCCCCTTGCTATATAATCGTCCAGTACCAGGAGTGGCTCCATCATCTTTATAATTCCTATTCAAATAGCTGTAGGCTTCAGCTGGATCTCCCTTTAGCAACCATTCCACCAGATTAAATAAAACCAGCTACCTCTGCTTCCCCCAGTAGGTCATGCAGATTAGAACCTTAACCATATTAAGATGCCTCTACTGGACCCTCTCCTGTTTCTCAACATCCTTCTTGAACCGGGAGAGTTAGGACTGCACAGGTGCAGACTCACCAATACCTGAACTTCTAGATTTTTTTGTTAACTGTTTCTTTGAAACTGAAATCCATTTGGGGTATCTTGACAACATGAAAGACACTTCCAGTGAATAATAAAAAATAAGGTAACCTTGTCTGCTTATCCCTTCGTACATTTCTCCTTGACTTGCAACTTCATCTGTTTTGTTCTATAGACTTTGAACTTTTATTTCTCTTCCAGATGACTACTTCAAATAGTCACTGGGACAGAAAGAGGACAGTGCTTTCTGAGGTAGATGCATAAGGAATTACAGTAGATGTTATCATCAGAGGTCTTTGGTGCACAGTAACAGAAGTCATGATGTGGTCCTTCTCCATTGCTCCTACATGTGCCCAATAAACTCAACTCAGATTTTCTTCCCATAAAGTAATTCAACAGCTTCCTACAGTTTACAACCTTTCAGACGACAAGAAATGCAGACACTTTAGAGCAACACATTCATTTTACCTGAGCCTGAATGATTGATGAAAGACTACAGAAGGCTACTGACACAGCCAGAAAAAATAGAATAGCTCCCACCAGAGTGAGAAAAAAAATCACAGTGACAATGCAGCCACTTTGCAACAGCCATTACCATCAACAGAGAAGCAAAAAAGAAGATATTTTCTATTGCCTAACACAATTTTAAGATTGGTAATAGCAGTGAATTTGATAAATTCACTTGATTATCAGCTTGCCTGATAATCTGGGCTGATGAGCAACCCCAGCTGCCGTCACAGCAAGCTCTGCCCTGCTGTCAATGATGCTTCTGCCCTGCCGGCTTTGTGGCAGCTCAGCCTTCGGCTCATGGCTCCCCATCCCACAGACAGCAACTGGCCCTCACAGCATCCTGGTTCCCCATGCTCATGGGAAAGCCTCCAAACTTTTGCAAAGGATTAAAAGCAGCTCTGAAAAACTTTCCAGATCAGACAGTGGTACTTGTAGGGATGTGTGGTATTCCTCCCATGGGAAAGTTGTAAGAGTTTTGCTGTGGATAGTGAAAAGCCATGTCAGCATGAGGATGGTAATGTCAGTTTTGCTCTAAAGTCTCTCTCTTACCTCTGTTGCAGTATGCAAAATCACTTTTTCTTAAACTGTGAAAGCTAGAGACACAGCAGAGACCTCCACAAAAATGAAGTTCTGACTTCCTTGTCCTTATTTACCGGGGAAAACACTATGGTTTCAATTCTTTCTAAATATGTAACAGTAAGACTCTAAGTTCCCTGGGGCAGAAACCCTCTTTCATTATGCTTTTGTATAGTACCTTGTAAAATGGGACCACACTCCTGTGTGGTCTGCAGGGAGTACTGTAACAAAATGAATAAGTAATGCTTCCAGAAAACACATCAAACACAAACTAAGCTGCATCACCTACTGCACAGAACATCAAAACTGCTAAAAATGTCAACAAAATAAACTTGCACTATGCCCTAGCAGAAGGTAACATGAAGCAAGCAGTACATCTTCCCAAAAATTGTTGGAAATTTGTACTCTAAAGCACTGAAAATGGCCTATTTTGTTTGTATGTAACAAAAAGTAAGGTGCGACTTGTTGGTAGTTGATTATTAAATAGAGGACTATTAAAAATAGACATTTCTATGTATGCAATTATTACAAGTATTAATCAAAATCTAAAGCTTGTAAATGCACTTCTATAAAAGTAAATTTGCGTGAACAAGTTATCTATTGGTAGGCACTTTGTTCTCTAAATTATATCAGTGTTTCTTTAATTATTTTTAAGAAAGAGGTTACTACAAAAAAGTAGTCTGCAATACCAAGTAGTTCATCTTGGTCTATTTTTCCCATGTGAGTAATAAATCCTTCCTATTTGCCAACTCAGCCAACAGATATGCTTGATTGAGTCAGGAGAATTGATAGCCTTTTTGTAAAAATCTATTACAGACCAGATCAGCATGTCCATAATCTCAGGGTTCTGCAGCAACTCTTTTCTTCCTCTGAAACGACCTCACTTGTGCATGAATCAGGTGTTTTACCAGATTGGTAAACAAAACTTGCATGTATCTTTGCTAGTCTTTTTTTCTCCAAATTATTGACTAATATCTAGCTTAAAGAAATGGCAGAAGACCCCCCACAAAAGACCAAACTGTGATGATTTTTAAATTGCCATCAATCTCCTTTATGAAAGTACTAAACACTAGTAATTCAAACCTAGACTGTCTAGAACAGAAATACATCATCAGTAAAATCCATATAATAAGCAACATGCTGTCTGAAGCAGTCAATCATATCATAAACTACACCCAACTCATCCACTGGCACCCAAAAGCCCTCTCTGGCTGGGGGCTTCTACTTCAGTTCTCCTCCCTTTAATATTGCCTTCTCCAACTCTTTTACATATGGATGAGGTTGCTCCCCAAAGAAAGTGTTGAGTGTTATGAGAAAGGGAAACTGATTTTTAAAAACAGGTAAGCCAAGATACCAAAAAAGGATAGCAAAATATAATATTTAATTAATAGAGTCTACTATTGATAATATCATTTAACTAGGAAAGCGTAAAGTCCTACGCTATCCTGAAAGGGCAACCTCTGATGATGGGAAGTTATTGGCATTTTCAGCTGCGTTGGCTTTATCACATCTACTCTACTTAGTAAGTGTGACGGACACTTCATGTCAGGGATTTTGATGTCATTCAGGCTGATGGGGTTTAGAGATGATATATATCTTTCTTGCTTCAGTTGGGAACAAAGTGTACAAAGAAATTGTGTGGTCACACTGTTCAAAGTTAAATGCAGACCAGAGAAAAAAAAGTTAATGTGCCTGACTGCAGTATTTGCTCTTAGCATGCAGTTGTAAGCTTTGAAAGTCCCGTTTAAGTATCTCTTTTTTAAGATAAATACCTATTAAGTAATGTATATGCACAAGCTGAAGTGTTAAATGGTTTGTTGAAACCTATTAGAGTACACAAGATGATAAACATAAATTATAGCTAATATACTGCACCAGTGATTTTTAAACATAAAAATTACTGACACTGTAAAAACACACTTGAGTCATCGTAGCAGCATAATAGCACTAATCCATGTTTATCCAACCGTGCACTTTTCAAAAACAACACAAACCTCTAATAAATGCTTTGGCTTCACCTTGACAACTTATATGGGTTATTGCCTCGTTCATGCCTGGATAACCATGTGTTATGACTTAAATGTTCTTTAATATCAATTTATGCCTTGAAGAAAAAGGATTGAATAACATAGTGTACATATGGTTCAATTTATTACAGCAAAACAATCATTTTAGTTTGAAGATATTTTCTCATGGTGCATATCATAGAAATCTTATTCAATAGAGCTCTCAATAAACCAGATTTTTTATGTCACAATAAATGAAACTAAGGCAGCTAATTGTTGCTAAGATTCTAAATAGAAGAGTCTATTTGGCTTTCTTGTCAATCAAGAAATAAATTCCTTAACACTTGTATTTCTGGATTCTAATGCCTCTAATTGGATTTTACACTATCTGATTAATGATGTAGTTTATAGACTACTGTAAAAAAACCTGATACTTAAAAAGTGGAAGAGGAAATTGTGGGCTGTCAGCATTTATGGAAAAGGCCAAGACAACATTGAGTAATTTAGTGTTTTTGCAAAATGGCAACGAAAAGCATAAAACCTGGTCAATGATGCCTCATTTGTGGTACTCTTGTTGTGTGTCTGTGACACAAAAGAAGACCCTGGAGTGCTATTCTGAAGAATATTAAAATATGTAATAGTCTGTACTGAAAATGGATTGCAGTTTTAGGAAATTACAAAACCAAAAAGAAATCCAAATTTTAATTTAGAACCAAAACCAACGTATAAGCTTAAAATTCAACCAACAGACTGGTGATAAATAAAACTCTTAAAGAAACAGGTACAAGCACGAGGTAGAAAGAATGCACTAAAAATTCCTTGTTACTTCTGCAGTACTAATTTTTACTTCCAGTCTCGTTTTCATATACTTTCCACATTGTCAAAAGATGTTTATGTTAATCTTTCAGACAAAAAAAAATCCTGTCATATATGAAGAAATAGCGATCCTAGAAGAACTTTGGCTGCAAACATATAAGCATGTCTGTACATACAGACAAGCATGTCTGCTGTCATGCAATCTCTATTATAAGGTGAAGCAGACTGGGTATAAACTAATTCAAAACCATTTTTACAGTAGAAGCAGCAATGGCTGTGAGTGCTATAGTTCCTGATATGACAATAGTCAGGTCTTAAATAACAACATATTGCGAAATATTCATCTTTAGGTCACGATCATCCACTTTATTCTGAATAGGTTTTTTTCTGCCTCAGAATAATGCTCATGTTAATAAGTTTTTTAAAGAGTGTATCTTTTGAGTCATTAAGACTGAAGATCTATAGTGAAAACCATAGTATTCTGGACTTTGAAAAACAGATTAGACAGAAGGCAGGAAGAGGAACAATTAAGAACAACTGCATTGCCAAAGCTTACAATTCAGATTTTTGTCATGCTTCTACTTCTTTTTGTTGTGAATAGGACAAGGGATGACCTTATTGGACATTCAGTAATTCTTACCTTTTCTAAACTTAGATACAGATTAGATACAAATGAAGGAATAAGCCAATCCTGAGAACTATGTAAATGGCTACAACATTATTATAATTAAAAATCCATTATGCATTTCAGGTAAAGAACTTTGCTCTGAACTAAAAGACCAAAGAAAACATTTATTTCTATGCCTAGCTCCAAGCAGCTCCTGAGCAAGGTCTACTTTGTTCTGGCAGTGCCTTGGAAACTTCATGTTGCCTCCATGCAAACATTTGTGTTCTATACTGTCTCAAGTCTCCTCCCAGCTCTACCTCATATCCTCTTTTTCTTTTCTTGTCTCCAGCATGTGTGTGTATCTTCATATTCATGGTGAACTACTGCTCCTAGAAATATCAACCCTGAAGAAGCGGCATCTTCTTGAAATGACATCCTGCTTAAAAGCATAAAGCAAGAGCAAGGAACAGATCTAACCTGTTTTGTTGAATGATTGAATGAACGATGGCTGAAAAGCAAAGTAATGAAAAGCTGTCATCTTGCAAAGCAAGGTAGAATCCCCTAGTAAAGGGTGCATACTGTGATCAAAATATCAAATACTGATGAGAACATATACAAGTATTGATACAGAAAGAAAGAAGTCTGGTATGTTTCTGGAAATTGTGTTTATTGACAGTTTCACCACTTCTAGGAGTGTTAGCTCTTCATGAGTACGGACCATTAAACCTGACTTTGCAAAAACTGGGTTATTTGAGCTAAGTTTTCAAGACTGCAGAAATACTAAAGCTGAGATTGAAAACAGAGCTCAAACTTTTACTTATAGGTAAAGCAAAGGCTTTTGACATTGATGAACCCATCCAATCATTCACATTCCATGTTCATTGGCTTAATAGACATAAGTGCCTAAGAGTGAGATTTAGAGCAGCCAACGCAAAGAGTGAGGAAACAGCTAAACCAGGCTGTAAGTATCTTGACAGTTGTAGTCCTACAAATTTTCTCTTCCCGTGCTCTACCTGAAGCCATGACTAATGCAGGTGTCTACACTTCCTGAATGAGAATCCTTCCACCCAAAAATCTTCTTAGACATGGGAGGAACCACTACCAATTACTATTTCTGGGGTTTGGGTTTTTTTTTTTTTTTAAAGTGAAGGCTGTGCTTTTGGCCATGCTCACCAATGTCTCTGTGTTCTAGGCATGTGCAAACATCAGCCAATTCCTTGGGCCTTTGACACACTTTAGCGTGAGGAAGATACTGAAATGCTCTGCTTGCAACAATGGAGTTATGTTTAGCAGCAACTATTTGCGTGTGTCCTAGTAAATATATTTTAAGTACTTTTAGCTGAAACAAAGAGATTCATTACTTGGCTGGAGTTAGACACCTATGTAAACATAGAAGTTTTACATAACACTTAGACATGTTCTAAATTGCTTTGTGTAAGTCTTCTAAGTAAGTACAACTAAGCACCATGACTAACTACTTGAAAACAGAATCACAGAACCATGGTTACAAATCATGCAGACATATCTGGAGATCCTCTAGTACAAGCTTCTGCTCAAAGCTTGGGTTTGAATATCTCCAAGAAAAGTGACTCCATAACTTCTGTGGGCAACCTGTTCCAGTTTTGAACACATTTTGATGTGTTTTCACTCATAAACTTAATACTGACGAATTGAGTCAAGGCCCCTATGAAGACACTTTTGTTACCTCTCCATTATATTCCATCTTCATTTGAGATAGAACTACACAACAACAGTCTCTAGAAGTAATATAATTGATGAGTCAATTCCATTTTTTTTCTCTCCCTTTCACAGAAGTTCATCCAGCTTCTCTTATAGGGGATAATATCAGGATACTTCACAATTTCAGTGCATTTATCTTCACAGTATCCTTGAGCTATAAAAGAAGTATAATTATTCACACTGTACAGAGAAATTAGATGGACTCCCACAGTCATTCAAGAAGACTATGACGATGTAAGAAATGGATTGGCTCTCTGAGCCTTGACAAGGATCTGAGCCAAATGACTGCAATTTTTCTGCCTCCTTTTCCACATTCCATGTCAGGTGATTTATTTATTCCTTTTGGGAAGAGAAAGAAAGGCAATCAGGAGCTCAATCTGAGAGATCAATAGGAATTCATGGAAGAAAAGAACACAAGGAAACAAGTAACTTTAAAGGAGATTCAGTGAAAGGAAAAAATTAATTTCCTCATTTTAAGGAAAAAGTCAGATGCAGCATCAGGTAAGGAAGAATACGAAACAAGACGGAGTGCTGATGACTGTAGCTTTCTTTACTGAGAAGCTACTTGCTGTGGTCTGTCTTGTCTTGTTACATGACTGAGAAAAGGGAAAAGACAGTAAAAAGCACCATTTGCTTAGTGGTGAGCCAGATATATCAGCTAATGTGGGGCAGTACACTTATTATCAGACAACATTCTTCTTCCCTCACTTAATCCCGGTCTTCTAAGGACTAGAATGACAGTTATTGCTTCATATCTTTGCCTTGGTACATGCAGTTTGCCTAAAGACATTATTTAACAACAGCTTGCCAGTCATAGTTTCATATTCCCTGAAGTTCCTGACATATTTTCTGTTAGTCCTACATTTTGCTGAGATCATAGATTTCTGTCTTCGCAAAAAAAAAAACAAAAAACCACCCAACATTTTGTAGCCAGTCATTTTGTACCCTACAGTACCCAGAAATGCGGGTGAATTTACGGGCTAAAGAGTAATATTTAAACAATACATAGAAAGTCACAATGAAAATAGGACATTTTTTTTTATATATATATATATAAAGATTTTAACAGTATAGAGAAAGGTTGGTCTGTCCCCTTTGAACTGTGGCATCTGTATAGTCATCCTTTTTCTCTTTAGAAAGAAATACAGAGCTGTAAACCAATTTTAAATTTTAGTGGAAACTAAAATATGAATGAGAATGTTAACAAAGACTATATTAAAGTCTGCATTGCATGTTTAATAAAATTGTTTCACAAGATTAAGGCACTATTGTATCAATACAGTTTTTTATCAATTTATGCAAATATAAGAATTTATTTGCCAATATTTCTTAGTAGTTTATTTTTAAAAAATCCATATTCCTTTTCTCTGGGAAACTTGGACAGGAATTTTTGATACAAGAGATGTTTATTATCTATTTAAAATTAAGAAATATCTCTCTCCAGAAATAGTTCCTGAAGTTGGACTTCACCTTAACATTCTTCAAAACAGCCATTCCCAACCTAACAGCCAATACTCATGTGTGCCATAGTATAAAATGATTTAACATTAAAAGACTAAACAACCCATGAGAGCTATGACCAAGCATATGATGAAGGAAGGAAAGAGCATCTCTGATGTGGTTGGTTACTTTTCAGCCTAGGAAATACAGCTTCCAATTTTTATTTTGAATTTTTATTTAGAATGATATTTTCTCTGTTTTACTTGACCGAAGACGGTCCAACAGGAGAAATACATGTCTACATACAACCTCATTTCAGCATAACACCATGCTGTAATGAAAATCTTCACGCTTCTGATTTCTGCTTTTACTCTTTTAACTCCACTGCAAATGCATTTCTCACACAAAGACTTAACAAAACCAGTCCATACAGACATGAATCAAAAGCACACTAGGTTTATCTGGGCCAAAACAGGTGTGTTACTCTAACTATCTACACCTGTTGTATATGACAGAAGACATAAATAAAAAAAGTCTGTCTGAAATCTTCTGCAGCTGCAGAGGATGTGGGACCAGATTCTGACAGGGAAAAAAAGTAAAAGTTAAAATTCAAGATACACCAATTCAGAGGAGACTTTTCTGGTGATTTAGAGAGGTTATGTTACCTTAATACCACCTTTATTTTCAGGTCTGACTTGCTAGGACCCTGGCTACATAGAAGGCATTCTGAATCTTCTGTTTGCATAAGTTCAATACCATTGTAAATCTCACATTTGAACTCCCTGACTGGTGGCATTATTCAGCAACACTCATTTCTGACACTAGGCAAACTCAGACCCAAATCTCTAACTATTCTTTGCAAGTGGTCTGCCAGAGGGGTCTTCTCACAGGGCTACAAGGAAAAGCTACACTGTTATGCGTGAAAACCTACGCCTTAAAGCATGCAATTGCTTCTGTGCTATGGGGGAACTACCTGGTTTTGCTGAACAGCCACACAGATAAGGAGATACAGCACAGCAAAGCACCATGAGAATGGCATCCAGCCTAGGAATATGGATCGTTTAGTGGTAGAATTTACTGGTACTGAACAGACAGCTACAGTTCTATACCACCTTGTGGTGAATAGAAGTTATTGCAGAATTGAAGAGTACATTTTCTTTAAATTGTTCAGAGCATCCATGTTCTGAGGCTGCTTATCCTCAGAACAGGTCCTTGACACTTGAGATGCTTGAAGAAAAATCTCAAATACAAAAATCCATTATGTTTTCACAGCTTTCTTCTTCGCTCTACCCTCTGCATCCAGTGACACACACAAATATAGCATTAATAAAAACACTTGAAAGGTCCAGTACATCTATATGTGCAAAACCCATAGATCTTCATCAGAGGGTGTCTGAACATTTAATACAGTGGGATAAGTATAGTAGCAGTTCTGAAATATACCTTTATTTTATTATCACCAGGGTAATCCTTGAGCTTCCCTTGCTAGATTTTTTCTTGTTCTCTTTGAGAATCAGAGTAAAAATGCAGAAGTGTCTTTTCCACTTTTTTAATTTATTTATTTACTCTAAACTCCATAGAATACTTCTAAGGAAGAAACATTCTAAGTTGGCACATAGGACTGCAACACGTTTACCCACAAACCAAGTGTTTAAAAGAACATTTAAAATCAAGGAATGACTCTTCCCTGAAAGCACAGGGGAAAAAAGAGAGCAGTCAGTTGGGGTTTTGCCGGTTCCAAATTCAGAGCAGTGGTGGGAGCTGAGCCCACAGGGAACTCTGAAGGTTGGGCAGGAAGATTAACTGTCCATTGCAATACTGTGTCAGCATTTGTTTCTGTAAGTAGTGATTTCGTTTTGTGTTCATAAAGAATAGAAAGTGTATTTAAAATGGTTGCTTTGTTGTCTTGCTGTCTGGGGTAAATTTTAAGTCAACCACAAGGCTATTGAGGGTAAAGGGTTATAACAGAAACACTGAAACAAATTTCATCAAAATACTGCAGAACTACAAAGGAAATTATGTAGAATACCATATAGTAGGAGAAGGCGGAGCATTTCTGGGATGAATGATTTAGATGGATGAGAGAGTCCTTAATGTTTGCTTATTCTTTTCCCAGAGTGGGTGAGCTATGGAATGGACTCAGAAATATGGGAAGTTAGGAATAGGCAGTGTTGGAAGATCACTGACATTTAGACCACATATTGCTGATGTGCAAAGTGCTATTGGGTACCAAAACACAATGGGCCAAAATTTTTAGAAATCCCCAAACTAATTTAGTAATAATGAGATGTGTTGTCTGATTGTGATTAAAACATTTTGTGTTTTTCTTAGAATAAATCTTAGTAATACAGGAATAAGGATTCGCCCTTCAAGGCAACAATTTTTATTTTCTTTATATGTTTGATTTTCTCAGTGTTAAAATTAATACTGAGATGAGAATGAAAACTTGCTACGCATGTTCCAGCCGTGTGGGGAAAAAAACCAAATCCCCTCCTGAAGAGCATAAAACCTAAACACAAATAACGGTGTGTGATTTGGCATTTCAGTTAATAGTAAATAATAAAAAAAACCCACGCAAAAGTATTTATCTTATTTTTAAAAATTCACAGTAGATTTCTGTAGAATTTGGTTATCAGAGATAAAAATCTGCTAACTGCCTTAGGCAGATGATCTGGTCATGACAGGACTGGGCAAAAGCCTATTTAGCCCAGTGTCCAATCAGAGATTCTTTGAAGAAAAGTCTACGAAACAAGATAAATAGGAGATTCCTTTCTCTACAATAATCTGCTACCTTTTGGCAGTCAGCAGGTTAGGGGTTCTGGACTTTGCAGTACATCATTATGTTTAGGAGCCTAAGATTTCTCTACCTTCCTTTAAGTTGTAAAGTAGCCTTTGGAAACTGTTTTAACTTTGGCAGCTAGAAGAACCTAGAGCAATGAGTTCTCCAGTTTAATTACATACTCTCTTAAGAAGTACTTCCAAGGTTTGTTTTAAACTTGCCAGGTGATAATTTCATTAAGTGCTGCAAAGTTCTTGTGTTAGGAAAAGGAATTAATGTCTTTTCAATACTTAACTTTTTGATGCCGTCCATGTTCTTATCCCCCCACAGTTGCCACTTTTCCAAACTGAAGAGGCCCAACCAAGTACCTCACCAAACAAAAGCTACGTCATACCTGTAGCCATTCTGTTGCACCTTTGCACCTCTTTAGCTCAGTTTTGAGTTTGGGCTCTTGCTGCATTGTTTGGACCATTCAAGGTGCATATCTATTATGCATTTGCATCATAAAAAATGGTGTTTCTTTTTTGTTTTCTTTTAGAATAGTTTCTAACACTTTACTTAATTTTTTCACCCAAGCAAGGAGATATTGTTTGCTGAGAATGACATGATGTTTTCTGAAGATTACTCGTATATAAATGCATTCAAAAATACGTAACACTTCTGTATCTTCCTGTGGCTTCCTTTTAATTATCTAGATTATAGAAGGTCCTAGGAATCCTTGCAATATGTTTCAGACTTTGGCCAGCGGCTTCACATTTAGAAACTTTTGTAGTGTTTATTCTACTACAAATATGAGCATTAAATACTGCATGTGATGACGTCTAGTACTACTTTATGTTGCCTTTTCCCCCAAAAAAAGTCTTCAAACACTAAACTGGCTTTGGAATACTAATCTTTTTGCCTAAGTGATAAGAAGTTAAGCTCGTAAGAGCTGGAAAACATCTAGAATATAACAGTCACAGGTGTCGATACAGTCAGTGTAATATAGGTAGCTATTAAATTTGAAAATAAGCTTGCTTGATAAGCAAACTAATATAATTTTATAGGCTGAGTTTACACAGGAACAGTTGCAGTTGAGATGCATGCTGCCTGTTTTCTGCTGTCCTAATTATTTTATCTTTTCCACAGTATGGTTCCCTCTAGTGATTCTTGTAAGGAAAGAGGCTAACTGATCCCTTAATCCAGCTAACATTTTGCAAAAGAAGACCCAAATTAGTTTTGCTTACACCAGATGCTTTATGTGCAATTGGGTATCAGACAATGGTGGCTGAAATATGAAACAGGTAAATTCAATGATCTCCTTTGAAAGAAGCTCTTACCTGGGGGAACTAACGTGAAATGAGTTGTTTGCATACTTGCTGCCACTCTGTAGTCCTGTCTCCTCCCCTTATGCAAACCAATGCATGTGTAAACTGATTGCCAGATATCCCCAGTGTCGGACTCAGTAACAAGAACTGCAATGGGTATTTGATGGAAGAGAAGCAAAACCAAATTTAGCAGACTGGTTACAGCAGGCAAATATGTTAGAAAATGAGCATATTATGCCTACAAGCTTGAATGTGCTATGGTAAAGGAAACGTTTGTATGGGTAGCAGCTAACAGAAACAGCAAAAAGAACAGTTAGAAAAATATTACAATAATTAGCTATACCACTGACTCGCTACATGGCCTTCTGCAAGTTATGTAACTTCTTACTGCATTTCAGTTTAAAATGGTATAATATTTGCTTACAGTACCATACAAAGGTTTGAATGTCTCATTGTTTATAAAAGATCGTGTACTTATATATTTAAAGAACATATACATGAACATGTCCTGTGAATCACCAAATGTATAGTGATTACTCTAACTACGGTCACCTGATCGCAGCTTAAAGAAAATAAAACTGTTTAATGTATTGCTACTTTTCAGGTTACTTATCTTGCATATCTACACGTTTCAAAAAAAAGTACCTAAAATTGCAAATAAATTTTTTCATCATCTCAACATTTTTGTTTTTTTTCCATTTTACAGAAATTTGGTTTCATGAATGTGGGAGACACAGGTCTGTGCAACTTGGCTGATGCATAGAGCACTCTCCCCTGAAGATACCATGTCCTTTGATTCAGCTGGAATTCCCTGGTACGTTTGCGAAGTTCACAAAATCCAAGTATCATTCCCATGTAGAAATTTTCATGTAGCCACCCTGTTTTGAGGGATAAGAGGACTGAATAGTATGACTGAAGCACTTCCGTGTCAGTCACCCTCAGGACCAGAGAACAGTCACTGGTGTATTTAAGTTACTATTATGCAGTCAGAGTCTATAGGAAAAGAAGTATGGCAAGAAGACAGCAATGTTGCCGTGATTAAATTTTCAGTAAACGTTTCCTAGGCATCCACAAATAGCCAGGATGTAACTACTCAAGAGACATGACTATGTCCCCCAAATGATCAGCAAAATACACCCTAGATATCTAGGCCCACGTCCCAAGTAATGTAGCCCATCTCAATGTCCTTCTCCAACTACTATCACAATTTCAGAGGCTGATGAACACTGAGCACACTTTGGCATTCAATTAATTATTCTTATGAAACATAGTGAGTTTCATATGCTCAAGGCTGTCGCTACAGTCATAACTAAAGCTCCAGCCAGAGCTCTTCTGGTTACTTTGCTTCCCACTCTGCAGCATTCCTGGACACCGGAGTGTAGGAAGGAGACAGATTTAATTCTTCTGCTTGCTTTATGCTTTTATTATTATAAATCTCCTACAAAGTGATTTTCTTGCTAGAGTTATACTCCACAGGATGAGTTTCCTGCTGGTCAAATCACTTCACCTTCATGCTGTGTCTCACATGATCCCATCTGTTGGAGGGCCTCCTGCCTTCACAACCTGAGATTTCTTTACTCTGGTCAACAAAGCTGCCCACTGCTAAGTTGGCTGATAGATGTAGACCCCATCTTGCATTCAGAGGTATACCTCATCTTCAAAATCCTCCTGCAGGCCTTTCTTCATCAGTTACAGTTGCCCTCCTCATCGCATCACACTTCAGGTGACACACTTCAGAGTCAAGCAGTAATGGTGAAAAAACCCAACGCTTCAGCTTTGAGATGCCGCAGGTCTGCTCTGTTATGAAACAGGAACAGCATAGGTTTTAACCATGAGTTGCTCACTAGAGGTGTAGGAGAAAGCACAGGGGAAGAGATATGATTCCTGTGAAGAAAAGTAAGACATAAGAAAGAAGGAAAATCAACAAGAAGGCTTTTTTTTTTTTTTCTTAGACTCATAAGTACAGAGGAACAGGAGAGAGCAGGCCAGAAGTAGCACTTGTCCCTGATGCCGAGGCGCAGATAGGAAGAAAGTTTGTTTGGCAAAAGACAGCTTTACTGAACGTGCTTACTGAGTGAGCAGCCAGCTACCAGGAGTTACCTATAGACAATCTAACCACAGGACTCTGTGGTTAGATTGGGACCAGACATTCACATCCCAGACTGAGCCCTGGAATCTGGCACATCTCTCACAGACCAGACGCTGAGATGTGCACGCTACTGTCACAGACACGACATTCAGAATTTGGATTACATTCTGTTCACAGTGCCTTGCATTTTGCTGGAAAACTAATGAAGATTTTGATGCATTCACAAAGGGCAACATTCCCAGGATCCTGGAGTCTGTCAACCTGCTAATGCCAGGCAATAACCTGGCTACGTGCTGAAAGAAAGTGTGACAAAGATGACTGTGGCAATGTCTCTATGCATTTCAAGTGAAACTGCATGTTACCAATACGCTGAGGAGCAGATATGTCCTAGAAGAGGTCACAGGATCTCTTCACGGCTATGACATTCAGCCTGGAGTGTTCAAAGTAGGCCTCACCTGTGAGGCATAAGAATGTAAAGCACACAGGTTAATATTTCCACCCAGCTCCACTCGTTCATCTCCTCCAAACTGCAAGTGGGGTGGGAATGCATCAGAACAAACATACCGGCTTGTTTCCAGGTTATGTCTCTAGCTTGCACACACCCCTTCTTGCCTCCTCATACTTCTTTCATTGGCTCTCCTTCTCCCTCACCACTAGAAAACAACTACCCTGCTAATCTTGTCCATGTCCTCACCAGGTCCCCCTGCTATATACCATCAGTTCCCTTCTAAGCTATGCAGCCAACTGCCTTATACTAATCTACTTCAGAGATCCTGTGAAAAGTCTTTCTGTCATTATCTCCCGTCTTCCTTTACTCAGATTGTTCGCTTAGTCAGCCCATGTGTATTTGGGGCTGCATTTGTACACAGATCATTGAAGGTCACTGATACTTCAGGACATTCAACTCTTAACAGTGAGTCAATCAGGCAAAGGTAAAAAATGCAAAATCATAGCAGGATTTCGACAGCTGCAAAACAGAATCTGCGCTACATGAGCGCTGGGCCCACGTTAGATGTTTAAAATTTCAGGGGTGGGAATAATGGTGATGCAAGAGGAATACCTTAGAACTTTCAAGCATCTGGATGTAGCCACCAGATGTAGTATAGACATCAAGTGAGTGGCAGAAGTAAAGGTGGAGAGAGAAAATGCAAGACAAATCACTGAAGCCTTACAGTTCAAGATTCCTAAATTAAGAGATGAATCTCAGTTTAATTGGTCTAAGTGGTGAACTAATAACACAGCATGGCACAGTGAGCAATACAGCACAGGAATTACTGACTTTAATATAAAACATCACTCTGAGGATTACTGCTTTCATAGTCAATGTTTCCCAAGCATTTTCACAGGAATTTTTGTTGTGTCTTTTGTGCCTGTCTATCAAATTCAGTGATGTATGTGGTTTGGATGTATGCAGTATCATTGCATTTCTGCTGTAGGCTGTTGTTAGTTTTCCTTTATGGTGTTGAACAGCTACCATTGTCCTTCATAAAGATGAAAACATTTTTATTATGGATAAAGTGAGTTCTGTTTAATCCATATCTGTCAGAGAGAGATTTTGTGAGGCTTAATTTTGTTTGTAAAGTGCTTGGAGATCCTTAGATGAAAGAGAGTCTAAACATAAACCTTTGTGTTAAAAATGATCTTATTTCAACATTCCAAAACAATGTTACTCAGTTGTACCACAGTAGAACCTGAAGACTCCAAGAAAAATCATAGCTCCTTTAAGTGTGGCATTTTAACAAGACATAGTAAGAGCTTGTCCAGATATCTTAAGCACTTACCACCTAAATAGGGTAAACAGATCAAGAGTGGATAAATGGATAATGCTACAAGCACATTGCATAAGATAAGAATGCAGGTCAACAGAGAAACTGGAGACAGATCCCAGGTTTTGGAGTCCAGATCCATGGATCTCCTCAGTAGAAAAATTCAATTTTCACTTCTACAGGCTTTAAAGATACAAGTAGTTTTTTAGTACAATAGTACAATAATGATTTACAAAGGCCACAACAGAAAACATTCCAGTCAGGTTCCTCCTCAAAGTTCTTCTCTCCTGCAATTTATACTTTTTCTCCATATTCCACACAGATTACTATGCTAGAAAAATAACTTCTTTCAAAGAGAAAAGCCTTGGAAATATTCTCAAATTTCACAGAACATTTAATGGAATTGTTTCTTCATGCATGCAATACTGTGGTAATTAATTATACTCAGTCTTCTTTAAAAGATATTCAAAATGCTTAGCTCCTCCAATGTATTCTCTCCATGTTACCTATATATGATAAGCCTTGCAAACCTGGCTAGGTATATCTAAAGCTGAACATTTTTCTCCTATCTACTGTTGGAATAAAGTTATCTCTATCAGCCTATCGGACTGTCAAATACAATGACTAAAATGCAATCTTAAGCAATCTCTGTTCAAAGAATGGTGTCTCCATTCTTTAGTATCATACATCATCACTTTTTCGGGTAGCCCTCTGCAGCTGTGAACAAAGCTTTCCAGCCTCTTATCTATTTCAATCACAATAGGCTGAATCATTGCCATCTCTAGCTGGAGTTTTAACTATACACATGATAGATAATACAAGAGTTTGCTAGAAAAATATAGATTTTCCATGCCAATTTTTTAAATTTCCACTGTGAAGTTGAAAATAGCAAGTTTGGGATTTTGCATTAAAAATATTCCAATAGCCATTGGAAAGAGGTTTGGGTTTGGTTTTTTTTTTCTATAATTTCTCTAAATAGATGATACTAAGAAAGCCAATTAAACCCCCATTTAAATTTTTTAGAAATAAGAATAGGCATGTGAGAAGACCACTTCTCATCAGGTACTTCATGTTTCCAACTATAATTCAATTAATTGTAAGACAGAGCACAATTAAATCTTTCTGTTTCTGTTGTGGTTTAGGCTATGTGTTTCTTTAAAATACTGATCTCATTGTAGACATCACATAGGCAATGACAAAGCATAAGATCACTCGCACTTGTGTTTTCTTGTGTTTGGCCTGTATTTGATATTTTCATCATTAAGGGAGTCTTTGAGGAGTTGAGCGAAGAACCTCTTGTTCTCAGATTGTTGAGGCCCTTGCACCAACTCATTCTGCAACAAAAATTTTGAAATTTAAGTAAAAGCGACCAAAAAAATGGAGGTGCTTCATGCTTTGCAGAATGAAATTAATGAGATATTTCAAAGACTTTGTAATCCTTCCAGGCTCCTTGCTGCATAGCTGTCTATGAATCTGGGTAACCCTAAGTGTCTAGGGTATGGTTGAAGTTTAAATGGGAATTCCAGGACACTTTCTTTGTGGCCATTGTTTTACAGGAGCAAGGGATCACTGCTTTAAGAGATCACGGAGACGTTACATGGAGCCTGTAGCAGACCTGGTGCAGGTTTTGATACTGACCAAGTATCTCTTCAGGTGACATGGAGTGTTTGGTCTTCGTTTGCCCCATGGGACTCAGTAATAACAATCCTGTTTTGCTCAATTCAGAGAATTTTTATTTAAAGCAGTGTTTTCTAGTGATTCTTCCTCCATCTTATCTTCAGCCTTAGATATATCTTTGCTCTTTACAACTTGCTATGAGTGCACATGTTGGAATGCCCTTACCAGTGTTTCTGCAGGAGGTTTCAAAATAGGCAGCAGAGAAACTAGCACTGGGGTTGCAAATGCTATTATCCATCCTGAAATAGCAGATATCAATAAGCAGAGGGCTTGGCAAACACCAGAGAGGTCAGGGCTGAGATCAGTTCAGATGCTACTCTCTTTGCCACTTGGACTGTCTCCTCCAAAAATATTCTGAGTACTTTATCTGAATTCAGTTTTATTACAGTCACTGCTATGGGGTCCTAATATATGTCTTCAGAGTGTTCGGAAGGTATAGTTTGATCTGAACAACCCTACACTTCTCATTTCTAACAAAAAGGAGTTGCATACAGAGCTCCTAATTGCAGTATGACTCAGTCCCAAATAAATTTTTGTGTTTTGCCTCTTCCCATTTGTTAATTTGATGCTGGACAGGACAAAACTAACACCTGATATTTTACAATGAGTGAGTGATGGGTGCAGTTCCTTGCTTTGTTGTAGAAGTTGCAGATTGTTTCTTGTTCCTTTTCTTTGAGAAAAACAATAGAAAAAACCAAAGAAAATGGACCGTTTTGAATGAGAACAGGGAAAATAAACATTCTTCATCAGAAAAGTTGAAAAAGGACCACTTAGGATTCCTGAGGAGAACGGACGCTCACCCTTGCATAAAACCGCAGAGAAACACAAGATGAACACACAGCCTTAACAGTCAAAGCCATTCTACAGCATCAAGCAGAGTACACAGATGTATGGATCCCAGAACTGGGATATACTGTGCAAAGAAGAAATAAGGATTTTATACAGGTGTTTGTTGGCACAAAAAAAAAAAAAAAATGTTGCACCCCTAATTCAACCCACCAAAACCTCACCTGGATAAGTCATAATATCCATACTCTAGTCTCCATACTAATTTTCTTTATAAATTAATTATTTAACACATCTGCCTTTTTAAAGAGGTTTTGTGGCCTCCACTTGCTCATTTGTGCAGAGGAAAAAAACATCATACTGAGATCTCAAGAGTTGCAGCAATTAGTAAAATGAGAAATATGCTGTTCTAGGATTTTCAGGGACATTGTACTTCACAATCTTCAATTTCACAATTAGGATAACTTCAAATGTGTTTATAACCTTAAGAATGTCAACATGTTTCCATTATCTACTGTGTACATATTATTTTGAACCTACTTCACACAGCAGAATATATTAATGCATTTATTTAGATTCTGGTAAAGTGGTCCTTCAGACACTGTTAAGGACTTAAAGCCCTCATAGCAGTCTTGTACTGATAGGTATTTAAAAATACTGAAAAATCATTAAATGTTAAATAAGCACTTGCCTGTATTTTCATTGGTTCGTTAGCACTGTTTGATTAAAAAAGACACACACACGCACGCACGCAAAAAAAAAAGATAACACACGCAAAACTTACAAAGAGAAAACTAAAAGGCTAAAGTTCTTCTGGTACGTAACAGTTCACCAGGGCATATTTTTGTATATTTCTTTTTAAAAAAAGGAAGTAAAAGAGAGGAAAATAAAAAGCTAAAAAGAAAAAGGGAGAATGAAATTTATTTTATCATACTTTGAACCTGATGGGCAGACATGACAGATGACAGCTCTTGTACATTCACTGTTTCTGTCCAATAGAAGGGTCAGCCTCAAAAAGTGACCTATTATGTAGGGATCTGAAAAATGGATCTCATGGGATCATGCCCTTTTACATTATTCTGAAACTGTCCAACGACTAGTACCCAGTCTCTCTCTCCTCCACTTTCAGATGACTTCAAAGTTGGCGTGGCTGGCCCCAGGCAGGCACTCATTAAGCCATGCCTGTAAAACCGCTTGAAGTACAACTGTCTTCTGAAAAGGAATTATGTAAAAATAGCATCTTGCTTACTCCTCATCTGCTCTCTTTTTGCACTTGGAGCCACACTGTATACTTCTGAAACAAAATTCTTTCTTTCTTTTTTTTAAAATGGTTTTATCATTAGCACACAAAGTAAAAAAAAAATGGGATTATCTTGGACAGTAGCAGTGATATTATGGCAGACAGTCACATGTGGGCAATTAATTGCATTGTCATTGTAATGCAGAGATCAGATATGGTGTAGTATATGATCTGACCTTTGTAATTGTTTCAGTCGTACATTCTGTCTGTCTTCCAAATTCAAATACTGAGATCCTGCCTGCTTCCTGGTATATAGTTCCCAGGCCTGCAAGGTATTTTAATCTCATTGCCTTTCACCCCTTATTTTAAAAGGAGGGGAAGGAAATCACTGACTTACTGGGCCAATCTCTGTGCATCTCCTGAAAAGCATAGGACAGAGGGAAGATTACAAGCACACAGAAGAAAATAAAAACAAATCAAACATCTTATTTGCAAACTGAGGAAATTGGATACGAGAATGAAAAAACATGTCACTATACAACAGCAAGCTTTTATGTCTTGAATCACAATATAGCTATCATATGACTTAGATGTGTGATTTTAGACTCACAAAATCCAAAATGTCACAATTTTCTGTAATGCAGTTCTATAAATGTTAAGCCAAGTGAATGATCTACTAGGAATAACTTATTAAATATAATTCTTAATTTGTTTGTTCAAAAAAATCTTAAGCCTTTCTTTTATCTGAAATTATTATCCAGATTTTTTTTTGCTAAAAATTTTCCCTCTGTAGAGAGCAAAAATTGCACATTCTTGTGCATTTTGACAGAAATTTGTCAGATTCACATAAATAATAACACTTGTCAATATTTGTCTGTGCAGTAAGTAGCACAGTGGGAGGTGAAGAGAAACACAGTGGGAAAGGAGGGTGCTCACCTGATTCTTTTGCTATTAGCTTTTATTTGGCAGAACCAACACCAGTTGGGAGCTCACACAGAATAAAGTTATTTGTGGAAAATTAAGTCATCCATAAGGTCAGTAGAAAGTGCCTTTTTTCCAATTAACTCAAGTGCCATAGATTTTAAAACTTCATTTCAAATACAGAAATGTACCCGTGAAAACCCACAACTTGATGTTATGTAATATTTTGAAGGTGTTTTTTTCTGTTCCTTATAAATTTGAAATGAATTTCCAGCTTTCAAAGAATCACTTTTACGCTGACAAAGCTGAAGTATCTACTGAAAATCTTAACAAAAAAAAGACACAATATCTTCTGACTGTTTCAGATATCTCCTATGTAGACTACTATGCAGGATGATACTTGATTCATGCCAAACTTAAAGCCCATGAGTAATTCCATTCAGTTTATGGTATTACTCATGCCCTTTAATGAAGATACACATTTAAGTACCATGACGGCAGTTTAGAATATACAGGTTCAATTAAAGAATTAGGGACTTTTCATGTGGTCTGATCACCAACTTCCCCTGCTCCTCCCCTCCCCCCAAAGTCCATTTTTGAGTCATTGAAGCCTCTTAGAATTTTAAACAACTCATAGGGAAAAAAATTGTAAAAGAGAAGAGAGACAGTTTTAAAACCAAACCCTTGTATGTTGATGGACTATGTGGAAGACTATGCAGGATAGTGTAACAGGAAAAGAAAGCAGACTGACTTACCTTTTCCTAAAAAATCTACTCTGCCTTGCATCTGTGTGCCCAAGTCCCTCTGGAGTTTTAAGAATGTGATGCATAACTAATTTTAAATCTAAACCAAATTACCATGTCTTTTTCTGAATGTAATTTGAGTGCACACTTGTGTAAGTTTGGGGCTGCTTATTTTAAATGGCAAATGGAAGAGGGACCCATACTGACACCTAGAAACACCAAAGAAATCCCCTGGGAAAGGCCCAACATAGGTCATTACACCCACTGTCCCTCCATCTGGCTAAACAGAAGCAAGGAAGTTTTCTAGTCTGCCACCTAATTAATAAGAGCACAATTCCAGAATTCATTTGCAGCTCAGTACTAATGAGTATATATTGACAGCAAGAGTTTCTATTTTAGACATATTAGTGAATATAATTGTATTCCATTCTCAGTGATTGGCATTTTGGATCACACATCATAAAAGAGGGTGGAGATAAAGTTTTCCTCTCTGAAGAAATTCAGTGTTGGATACCAGGGTTCCACAATAACAGCCAAATCAAATTGTTGGAACTTAACACTGTGAAGCACTTTTCTTTCAAATCACTTGATGATTTTGAAAACCTGAATCCATCTCTTACTATCTGTTTTTTAATCCATATGGAGCATCAGTCCAAACTAAGATCTAGAATTAAAACTACTAAGTGTAGTGGAAAATCTTTGCTCAAAAAGAATGGACAAGAACTAAAGTTAATTATTTTTTAAAAACAGTATCATTTTCCCTTTTCGTATTTATAGGAATCCAGATGTATAAGCTGTATTTTCCCACAGATCTATTAATATTTTCGTTTTTTATGAACCTGGGATTCACTTAGACCATGGAGTTTCTTAAGTTGTTTCTAAATATAAAATAACAGAGAGTGTTTGACAATAATTACACACATTTTAGATGAATAAATGAAGAAAAATTGCAAACATTCTGGTACTTTCAAATAAAGGATCTTTGCCGATTCTTGTATTACAATATTCCTTCTCTACTTCCATGGATTGTCTTCAGACATGTCAATACTGAAGGACAGGGAAACAGCATTGCAGCTTGTGTGATGCTCACCAAGAATTTTAAATCCCTCACTAAAGGTGGTATTCTAGAGAATTATATCACATTACAGTGGAAAGAGATGTTAAACGCAAATATCAACACAATATCCAGAGGCCCGTATAAACATCAGTGAGGGCAACATGAGGAATTTTGAAGGCAACAATTCTTTTCAGACTAGCTTTCAGACTACCTTAAAACCCTAAGCCCTCTGATATGATGGAACTATTATCTGTGATGAAGCATATGTGTGTATCACTTCACAAGTGGTAAAGTTGGACAAAATTACATATAAGACAGCTGAATATTTTAAAGCATATTCATGAAGGAAGATTAGTTAGGGAAACAGAATATATATGAGCTATCAGTAGTAACATCCCTCCCCCTGACAATTTATGAATTTACATGTTAGTATACAGTGATGGTCATTAAGGTCTTTAAAATTGCCACTCGCAAGTACTGTAATTAAATATCAAACTATCACCACGGTATTTTCCCTACTTTTCTGAGGTTAATTACATACAAATGGCAAAAGTTGTACAGATGTGACCACTGTAATTGGAAATATACAGCACAATTCACAAAAATGCACCTTCACTGGAAAGAAGTACACTTTTAAAAATAATTTGTTCTTACCGAGCATCCAGAGTCTGTGACTGAGATCTGAGAGTGTTGCATCCCTGATTGTACATGTGTGCAGCAGGAAAGTTTCCAATGAATTTCCAATTCAAACACAAAGGGTGTGAGAAAAATGTCCTTATCACTTATCATGGTGGAACAGACAGATAAATCAGCTTGCCCTAAACACAGGCAAAATGGGGAAATGATTAGAGCAGCAGACTTCCATGGTACATCCCAGCAAACACGGTGCCAGAACCTGTGCTGCCTACAGCAGAGCTGGACATCAGGCATCAGCATCAGTCTGCAGCTGATGAAAAGGGGGTTGGTACGTTTAGGGCAGGGTCTAAATTTTTCTTTCGGCTAGTAAATCAATGTATGGAACTGGTCCTTTGTAGTATGCCCAATTAGCTTGGTCTGCTCTCTTAAAGCTGGGATTTCCTGAAGCCAGTTCTAGTGCTACACAGTTTTTTACAATATGTGAAATCACAGCAAATAGAGTCACAAATAGATTTTTCATAGAATCATAGAATACCAGGTTGGAAGGGACCTCAGGGATCATCTGGTCCAACCCTTCTTGGCAAAAGCACAGTCTAGACAAGATGGCCCAGCATCCTTTCCAGCTAAATCTTAAAAGTGTCGAATGTTGGGGAATCCACCCCTTCCCTGGGGACATTACTCCAATGTCTGATGGTTCTCATTGTGAAAAAATTTCCTTTTGTGTCCAATCGGAATCTCCCCTGGAGTAGCTTGTACCCATTACCCCTCTTCTTTTCCATGTGACTCCTTGTAAAAAGGTAGTCTCCATCTTCTTCGTAGCCACTCTTTAAATACTGGAACATGGTGGTAAGGTCTCTCCTAAGCCTTCTTTTCTCAAGGCTGAACAAACCCAATTCTCTCAGCCTTTTCTCATATGGCAGGCTCCCTGGTCCTTTGATCATCTTTGTGGCCCTCCTCTGGACCCTCTCCAGCCTGTCCACATCTTTTTTGTATAGTGGGGACTAAAACTGAACACAGTACTCCAGGTGTGGCCTGACAAGCGCTGAGTAGAGTGGCATAATGACTTCTTTATCTCTGCTGGTGATGCCCTTGTTGATGCAGCCCAGCACCCTGTTGGCGTTCTTTGCCGCAGCAGCCCACTGTTCGCTCATATTGAGCTTCTTGTCCACCAGGACCCCAGGTCCCTTTCCACAGAGCTGCTCCCCAGCCAGGTAGATCCTAGCCTGTGCTGCACTGCTGAATTATCTTTTCCCAGGGGCAAGACCTTACACTTGTCCTTGATGAACTTCATAAGGCACTTAGTAGCCCACTGTTCCAGCCTATCCAGGGTGGCTCTCCTTTCCGAAGTGTCCACTTCCCCACTCAGTTTGGTGTCGCCAGCAAACTTCATCAGGGTACACTTGATCCCATCATCCAGATCACTTATGAAGATATTAAGCAGCATTGGGCCCAATATTGATCGCTGGGGGACACCACTTGTGACAGGTTGCCAGCTATTTATGACCACCATCTGAGTGTGGCCTGTCAGCTAGTTCCCCATCCACCACATAGACCACTTGACTAGACTGCAGTGCATCAGTTTCTCTAGGAGGAGGCTGTGGGGAACTGTTGTCAAAAGCCTTGGAGAAATCCAGGTAGACAGCATCCACCACTTGCCACTCAAGCAAGATACATGACAAAGAAGGTTACTTTGTCATAGAAGGTGATCAGATTTGTCAAGCATTATTTGCCCTTGGTGAATCCATGCTGGCTTTTCCCAATCGCGTGCTTTATTTGACTTGTGATAGCCTCCAGGAGGATTTGTTCCATAACTTTCCAAGGAATTGGAGTAAGACTGACGGGCCTATAATTTCCTGGATCCTTCTTTAAACCCTTCTTATAGATGGGGGTGACATTAGCCTTCTTCCAGTCTTCTGGGACATTCCCTGATCTCCAAGACCTCTCCAAGATTATGGAGAGCAGCCTTACAATGATGTCAGCCAGCTCTCTTAACACCCTTGGGTGGATATTGTTGGGGCCCACAGATTTGTAGGGGTCAAGCTCTGTAATAGTTTGCATACCAACTCCTCCTTCACTGGCAGTGGGCCTATGTTTGCGTCAACCTGGATTGTTGTTCTCAAGGCCTGGGGTCCAACAGTGCAGGTAAAGACTAAGGTAAAGAAAGCATTGAGAACCTCTCCCTTTTCATTTGTCAGTGATTAATTTACCTCTTCTGCTTAACAGCGGGCCAATATTATCCTTCTCTTTCTGCTTGTTTTTTACGTACCTGAAGAACCCTGTCTTGTAGTTTTTGACATCTCTGGCCAGTTTCAATTTGAGCTGAGCTATTGCTTTTATAACCGCATCTCTGCATGCCCTGGCAATGCCCTTGTAGTTCTCAATGGGTATTCATCTGCTTTTATTTCTCTGGTACATTTCTCTTCTGGTTTTGAGAAGATTCAGAAGCTCACAGTTAAGCCAAGGAGTCTTTTGCTCTACCTACTTCCCTTACCTTCAAAGTGCATGAACTGGTTTTGTGCTTCCGGGAGGGTGTTCTTGAAAAACTTCCAACACTCACTATCTCCTTTATCCTCCATGGAAGCTTTCCATGGAAGCCCTCCCAGCTGAGCTCTGAGTGAGCTGAAGTTTGCTCTTCTAGAATCTAAAGCCTTTGTCTTTGTATTAACCTTCAGTGTGCTCAGCAGGATCCCAAACTCCACAGTATAGTGATCGCTGCAGCCAAGGCTATCACTAACGGAATATTACAAAGCAGGTTTTCTTGGTTTGTGAGTAGCAAGTCCAGCAGTCCCTGGTTCCTGGTTGGCACATCCAACATTTGTATGAGGAAGCAGTCCTTTACGCATTCCAGGAACTTGATGGATAACATGTGAGCTGCTGTACTGTTCTTCCAGCAACTGTCTGGGTAGTTGAAGTCACTCATAAGAACCAGGTTCTGTTTACCCAAAGCTTGCTTAAGCTTTGCTTGCCCACGTAATGCTTAGTTGGCCTTTTCATCTTGGTTTGGAGGTTGGTAGCAGATGCTTCTGTAAGACCCCTTTTAGAGATGACCCCTCTGATCTTGACCCAGAGGCATTTGATAGGGCTTCCACAATCACCGTAGTTGACATCTATACATCCAAGGTTTTTCTTAACACAGAGCGCGACTCCTCCTACTCTTCTTCCCTGCCTGTCTTTATGAAACAGCCTATACCCATCCTTTGTGGTCCTCCGGTCATTTGAGTTGTCCCACCATGTTTCAGTTATTCCTATGATATCATAACTTTCTGACTGGGCGTGGAGCTCCAGTTCCTCCTGTTTGTCCCCCACAGGCTGTGTGCATTTTTCATTAAATTTAGGTCCTGATTCTGTCTTCTTGCTAACCTGTGTCCCTACTTACCTGGAACTCTGTTCAGTACACAGACATCTACAGTCTCAATGAAATACTACAATCGAACATAATATTATACCCTCTAAGTTAAGCTTTTTCATAATCCCCTAATATATCATATCAAAACAATGATACTTGCACATGTAAGTATGAGCATATTGCGGTATTTGATGATTTCATGACACGTATGCCAGCATGAAAATACACCAATTTACATGCTAGGAGACATTATGGTAAAGATAATCAAGGGTAGAGACATATGGATTCAACTAGCAATTCCCCTTCGATGCAGGTATTTTTTAGCAATATGAAGGCACATTAGTAGATTAGAACTGATGTTCCCTATTCTGAAGAGAATTTCAATCTACACAGCTAAAGAACAAACCTAATTTGGGTTTGCTAGGTCCAGGATTTGCTACCAAAGGAAAAAATAAAATTTGTTTGATGCAGCATGCCCCTTTTATCTTTAAAGTGAAGAAAGAAATCTTGACAGTTATAAAAGAAACTAACATTTATATTTTGTAATTTATAAAATAGCTGCATATATAGTTATAGATCTGAAATCTCTAAAATAAAATAGTCAAATTATATTTGTGTAGGAAAAATGAATCCCTATGAACTCAGCATTTTTAAAAAGCATTTTATCTCACTGTAAAAATAGTAGAAAATTTAGACGAGAATACTGAAAGAAACAGCATTGGTGAAAGCTGCGGTTTGTAATTGCAAAGTTAATTATCTTTCCTAAACCATCAGTTGTCACTTAGATAGACCAGATTCTAGCAGGCTCTCAGGGGACTGACTTTATTTCATTCCTAATGGCTTGGGACCCACCATTTTGCTGTCTCTGAACATTTGGTCACTGAATGCACCATTTATGGAGTATTGTTTAATTAAGGACAAATTAAGAGAACTGTGCACAGAATTTAATTTCATATCCTGTGTAAATTCTTTTAAAGAGGGTACTAACTATAGGCATTATAACTTTTCATTATCCACTGCTTCTACAAGGTATTGACAATTTATTGTTTGCAACAGTTAAGAGTTTTGTTTACCCTTTGGGGAATTCTGCTGGCACTGTAGTTTTTTGCCTCATCATTCCCTTAACCCCCTACATGCCACTTTCACTTTTTTGTAATCAGCCATATATTTGAAAATGCACTTTTTTTCAAGTGTTCAAATGTGCTTCCACAACAAAACAAAACAAGGCTAGAAGATAAGATGTACTATATACATGTGTGATCAACGGGAATTCCTACGGGACTAGCGCAGACTACACTGTAGGCAGCCAAAATTCACTGAAACTCCTTATGCCGATGGCTCTGAACAGAAAGTGAGAATACACATAGAGCTAGAATGTTCACTGCTGTGCAAAACCTCCTAGTCTCTTCTTGGCAGAGACACTTGCACAGTTTGGATGTAGTTTCCGTGAACTGGTTCTTCAGCTACTGCATGTGACCTGAGGAAGGTTGCCTTTCCTTCTCCCTAACGCTCACCCAGTCCTTCAGCTTGAGCTTCATAATCAGTTTGGACTTTAATGCAGCACAATGGCTGGAATTTCACCAACGTAAAGAAATTCACATTTATTGAAATGAACTGTATGTTGTCTAGTTATATTTATATTTACTAACTATAAAATTATTGCATCTGGAGTGAAGAACCAATCATATTTTATGATCACAAAAGCATGTAGCTTGAAAGCAGATATTGCTAGTCTTTGAAAGCAACAATCTGTCTCCAAAAAAGCAAAAACATGTTTCTAGAATATTTTAACAATCACAGAGATTTACACTCTGGAACAAAGGTATTCCAAACAGTACTGAGCACAGATTATACTCTGCAAAGCTAATTCTAACCTCTATCTAGAGCACAAGTAACTGTCAAACATGCTTGATGCATTTTACAGAATAAGTAGAAGCACATACAAATGAAGGCTCCTATTAGCAAAGAGCTCTTATATGTGAGGTACAGTTATGAAAGCTCAAAGACATCCACCGTCCTTACACCAAACTGGTGGCAATACCTGATTTGTTCAGGAAGATTGTATAAATATAACCAGAGATGTTAAGTCAGCAACGATAGTTACAGCTATGCAGAAAGGAAGACTGTGCTCTCATTCCACAGTAAGCAATCTTGGCTTTTCTTCAAGTTACCTGCTCTCACTTCAGGCTGTGGCTGCTTTGGCTGAAGAACTTTGATATTCACCCCATCTCTTTCCTCATACTTCTGGTACTTGCAAGAGCAGAATAATAAATTGCAAAGCAGCAGCAGCTGCAGGAAATACCAACCAGGCTCACCAGTAGACAAGTATTCCAAGTTAAATTGCTATCATTTCCATACTCCATATTTCTTAACCACTGATCTAGGATTTGGATGTGGAAGAGGACTGCAGAGGAGTCTGCTCTCTGTAATTAAACCTGTCCCAGTCTTTCACTCACTCCTTTAAAGACATAAGATTCTTGATGTATAACAATACTGCAAGTAAATTAGTAGAGAATCCTAATAAATTTAATGCTGTTTCCACATTCCACATCTTTACTTCCTAACCTATTTTTTATAATGGTGCCAAAGCTGATACTATAAATCATTAGTATATATTTAAAAGCTCATAGCATAAAGCATTGTTGTTGTTTTTTCTCTCCAGATATAGCTGCCTATTTCTGAGGAAACTGGATTTTCAAAATGTGTCTTAGTGGAGAATGAAGCTTTTTTTTTTTAAGGAAGCTCATTTGTCTGCTCAGAAAAAGCATATGAAATTTCACTGCAAAAGTAATTATAAAACAAAATTAGCACTAAGAATGAAAGGGCTATCTTAATGATGACTGTAGCATCACTGGCATGACATTATAATACTGTAAGAATTATACAGCATCCAAAACCTGTCAAATGAGATTTAGGAATACAGTTCAGAAGTTATCCCCCATTGAGTTACTGTCCATAATCCTGATACAAATCCTGTAAAGTGTTCGTGTGAGGTAGTCCATATGCTAAGGGTAGCATATCATTTCAAAGCTGTCAGTTTTAATTTCGGTTTTATTAATTTTCCCATAAGTCTACAGACATACATTTCAGAGAATATATATCAAGTAGATTGTATCCACACAAAGAAGCAATACGTCTGTGGCTTATTCTGACATACTTCACCATGAAGAGTTCACACACTGGAAGGAATAAGTGTAAACACTATGTTTTGAGCAACAGGAGGGGAAGTTTTTGAAAACGTGGAGGACCAGAGATGAAGGACAAGGGCATGAAGCATGGATTCAAGAAGAAAAAGTGGATTTTTGTGAGCATGAAGACAGAGAACAAAGGGGAGTGTATCTGGATACCAGGTCTGCCTCTACTCCAGTTTTTCAGTCCTATGGTTACATTCTCTCCCTTAAAGAAAACCTAGCACAGAGTTAGTTTAGCTCTCCAGCTGAAAAGGCAGCTATGACAGCTATCTGGAAAAAGAATCCCTGAATATCTTGGTAAAAGCCTGTCTGTGACTGACTGTGATTTGTTCAAAGATGAATGATGTAGGAAAAGATCAATGAAGAACTGGCCCACACCTTGTCTTACAGTTCAAAGCAATCCAGTAAACATAAAATTTTTTAGGAACCCTTTGCCAGTTGTTTTATTTTCCACTATGATGGTTTGCAGAGGGTTGTCATCTGCTGCAGTAAGGTTGAGGGTACCTGAAGTAATCCAAGTAAAGCAAAATCAATTCTCTTTCCACTACACTGCAATTTGCATTGTAAACATATCCCTAAGCCTTATATCTGAGGGGCATGAGTATGCAGGCTCTCTGAACCCTGAATTTCCATATGTCCTTGGAGAAACAGCACGACAGATAACCAGGGTTGGTGGCTGATCCCATGTAGACTATCTATACTTTATCATACCTTCCCCTTTAATCTTTAATCCCCATACCAAAGATAAGGGAACTCAGACATACATTCACTAGGTACATTGCCAGATAAAATAGGATGAGTGACTGAAAACTGGAATCTTGACTGTTCACACTGCTTAACTGCTCTCTCATCTTTGGCTGTGATGGACTTCTTCACCTAGCTGCAGATATCATCCTGGACATACTGAATTCTCAGGACAGCTTCAAACAGGGGTATGATGACACTACCGGGTATGTTTCTCTCTACTCTACATTGTAAGCCACTTTTCCAAGCGTAATTCCACCACCCCACCCCCTGCCCCACCCCAGCAATTCCACCCGACCCCCCCCAAAAAAACCCAAACAAAATACCAAACCAACAAAACCACCAAGCAAAAAAAACCCCCAAAAGTTATATATATGGCAGGATAACAATCCAAGATATTATAAATGATAAAATTATAGGACCAGCCCTTACTCTGACTTAGATATTCTTCTCTATTTGAACTAACTTTGTAACACAAAAACTGAAGAAAATATCTTTTTCCAATAATATCGCTCGGCTTCTATTGGGCATTTCTGACATGAATAACTGAAATAGCTTAATGGTAGAATCAAACTCATTTTTAGATATCAGCCAATATTACAAGATTGTTTTTAAAATTTGCTGGCACTACAGATTCAATTAGCACAAATGTTTATATTTAAGTTAATACTGTATGAACAGGATAGTATGTATAATACCACTGTAAAATAAATTAATGTATTGAAGATAATTATGTTACAATGAAAATGGGTCTTGATAATTTACTAAAATTAACGGAGATTAAATCTCTCTATTTTTTTCAAGAGCAATCCAAAGTCCAATGTTCTTTAATCTTTCCTGTCTTTCACTATCCCTTTGATAATTCTTCTTTAGAATGATTAAACAGTGACTATGTCTACATGTCAGCTCTCAGATTTCAGATGTGCCTTATACCATCTTGTGACCACAAACATAAATCTCAAAATTTAATCCAGTGGTTTAGCTCTAGATCTCTAGAAACATTGAGCCGGTGTTGAAGATCGAAGTGTTGGCTCTCCATTAGCTACCATCTGGACTCCGCAGCTAAGATCCAAACCTTGGACATGGTACGATCATGGTGGAGTCAATCACACTAATAGCTGCTGTCATTTTGTTTCTCCCACGTATTGAGTTTGACTGCTTACTTACAGCACTGGCCTCTCACTGTCTTTGCATCTACCAAGGCAGACAGACACAATGAAAAACAGCAATTGCAATTAACACAATTTTCTTTCAAGAGAATAAACATTTTCTGTTAATCATCTTGCAAACTACTTTCTCTAAAATTCTGTTATTTTCAAATAATTGGTACACATTCAATTTTTCCATCTTCTGAAAGACCATTAGAAAGACTTGTCAGCGATTTACTGCAGGCATAGAGAATTGGATCCTTAACATCAGAAATCAGCTACCACAAATATTTGGATGCTTTATCCCACAGTTCTGGCCCCATCACTTTAGAAAATATCTAAATAGGTATAACCATCATGAGCCAGATTACATTTGCATAAAAATGATGAAGGTACTTCACAAGGATGATGAAGATCTTTCTCCCAGGTTCTACAACTCATCTTGTCCAAGGTACATGTTAGAATGCCAACACAAAGATGTGAAGAAAAGGACTGCTCTACTGCTCTCTCATGATCTCCAGGAAGAAGATGACTTATGGTCTAGGCTTAAGATTCACAACTGAGAATCCCAAGTAAAAGAGGTGCCATTCTGCTTCTGAGATATAACTCAGCTATCTCTCTAAAGACTTAGGCCTTGAAATTTCATTCTTTTATTAACATTTCTAGCTTACAAACTGAATAGGTTCTTCATTCAGCACAGATGTTTCTACAGACCCCTCTCTAGATCTCAGTCTCCTCCTTCAACAGAAGAACTACACTGTCAAATCTGGGTAGAAGGGCATCTCAGTTTAGCCATGATGGTAAGAATCCTTCAGAGGCTGAAGTCTTTCAATGGTACCTCAACCTAAAGCTTGTTAATAAAAGAAAACAGCTAATTTCTTATGTGATTTTTATACTGGTAGTGTCTCCTTTACTGCAGAAATAGCTACAGTATAGCATTCTTTGAAACAAGTGGAGGTATGGGGGATTTTTAATCCAACTAAAACAACAGTTTACCTCACTGTGTTCTCAGCCACAAACCATGGGAATGCTTCCCTACAGCTTGGCAGGTGTGATTTGGAGATAATTGCAGCAAAGGGAGGGGGCCATCACAGGCTTGTAATTCTCCTAGAGAGACTGCAAGTCTTTTTTCCTTCTGTGTAACCTTGTATGATAATTAGTCCAATTCCACTTCTCTGCTAAAGTAGCTCTTACAGTTGGGTGTCTGTGGTTAATTGATACTGTTCTGGATTAGTGCAGGTTCTGTACTAATCACAAGGAAAAGGCAGAAATAATTGTTAATGATGAAAACTAAATCTGGATTCACTACAATATCACCATTTTGCTTCAAAAGATTTGCTGAATGGTCAATCTGATTGCTATCCTTTTCAAAGAGTTCAGATGTGTTGGAAGTTTTAAATTGAAAATCTCTTCTCATGAAGAAATATAGATTTACGTACCAGAAAATTTAAACCAGAACTGAAAAATCAAGTGAAAAAAAAATAAATTCCAGTAATCTCTTGACTGTGATAAATAAAGATGTGATAAATAAAGATATTATAAAATAGTCAGGATGACCTTGGCAGTTTAGTGCAAAAACTTGCTTTCAGTATTCATTACATGGATTTGGAAGCAAAGATCTATCACCAATAGCCCTAAATATGTCCACAGATTGAGAATGAAGTTGAATCTTAGATACAGATCCTGTAACTAACCATCTGGATATTAGTTCTCCAGTTTTGCAAAGAACTTTAGCAGGTGCCTAAATTTATATTTTAAGTATTCATGGACAAAAAGTTAAGAATGTTCGTAGGAACCTTGGCTGAACTGCTGGCTGCATATCCAGACAATAAATCTATTTATAGACACATACATATATAGGCCATATGACACCAACAATCCATATTGTATATGCTAACTCAGCTGAAGGCTTCTCAGCAGTGTAGGCAGAATCAGTTTTATGGAAGCAGCAATATGGGTCACAGCAGATGGGAGAAAGAGGCTAAAAAGATTCAGTGGAGGCTTCAGCGGACAGAACAGATGGGTTGTGGGGGGAGAGAATGGGGTTTCTGGAGTAAGACTGGAGCTAGCAACTCAGAGGTCAATGAAGGTCCATGATATTCTGGGTGCAAAGTGATTGAGAAGGCTAAAAAGTCTGAAGAAGATAAGTGAGGCTTTAGTGGGGCTGTGGATCAGGGTAGTGACAGCTCTTCTACTCTCCTTCTGCTGTTCTGAGAGCTTGCCCCTTTTCATGGGTAATCTTCTTCTTCCTCAATTTCCTGAAGCACAGGACTTCCACCGGCCACCCTTTGCTTGTCACCCATTGCACTTCCCCTACGACCGGCTCCCTGATAGGAAGACCTGCTGTATCCTGTCCTCCCACAGAGGCAAGGCCTGCTTCTACTGGGCAAGCAGCAACAGGACATTGAAAAGGATGGGTGTCAGAGAGGATTTTGCTCCTACGCCTTCCTGAAGTAAAGACAGACAGAAAAGCGACTATCATTTCTTTAAGGAACTGCACATCCCTAGGTCACACCCTGTCTATTCGTTCAGTGTTAGCAACAGTGGGAGAGGAAGATGGCTGTATAAAGCAGGAAACAAAGACCTGCTGTTCAGCCTAGAAAGCCAGGCCCCATGATTGGCATAGATGAAGCATAGCGTCTGCTGCCATAAGCTGCTGCCTACCTTGTCTTTTGGCTTCATACAACTCCGTATGTGAGTGTGAGTGTTGTGTATATATACATATGTGTGTATGGATATAGTTTAATCCAAGAAATAATGATAAAAACACAATAATGAGCTTCCAAGTATTATCAAGCCTATTAAGCTCCAAATAGTTCATTGAGGACCAATTTCTAAGTGCTAAATAGTACAGCTAGATTTTGCTTTTATGCAAAAATCAATGCAAACACATGAATCATTGAGAAGCGTGCTGCAGCCTTCCAAAGTCAGTTTCTAATTAGCAATCCATTGATCCAAATAGTTAGTACTACAAATAACACAGGGGAAAAAAGTGTTCTACCAAGTGTATGGAAAAAAGAGTCAATTTTTTTGCCCTTTACAATTAATTTTAATTCTTTCCAGAATCAAGGAAAGTGCCAAAGGTTTGCATCCTGAACGCTATTTTCCATGTTCAGCAATTTTCCTCATTTCATTCTTTCCCATCAGTTAGAAAACTTACTCAGACTGTGCATGAGAATAAACCTAATAAAAAAAATAGATGAGGGAAAACTAGGCTTTGCAGGAATGTTTTTCTTATTACAAGAGTTCTATCCCTCTTGGAAGAGAGGAATTGACCTACCCTGTATTATCCCTCTACAATGTACATTTGTCCTGTTGTTTTGGTAGATACTTAGGATGGTGAAAAACTGACATTAGACTAGAATCAAAACTAGCAAAAGCTTAGACTTTAAAAGGTTTTATTTATTTTGTGCTCAGTATAAAGTATCTCCACCAAAGTACTGAGCTTATTAGAACCAAAATATTCATCATTAAACAACCTCTTGTAACACAGCTCTTACACACTGAACACAATAAATAGGGTCCACAACCTATATTTCTGTGTTGAAATTCAGCAAAAAACACAGAAATCCTTGGAAAAGCATAATTTTCTATTAAATTCCAAAACATTTAGCACAATTCCTACACACTCCGGCATCCCTCTTTTGCTATATATATCTTTTCTGATGATGAAACTAATAAATGTATGAAAACAGTTTTTATTTGCTGCTGGTAAAAATTATGATTTTAAGTATTTTATAACACATATTTATTAAATTACTATTGCTCTGAAAAAAAATCTTCTTTATATAGTAGGCAATAAAACAAAAAGAAATTTGTCCCTCTGTTTTCATTTCAACTTATACAACCTCAATGACAGAAAGGTGAGGTGCAATGAAAGAAAAAAAAAGAGTGGCGTCACCAGCTCAAGAACAGGTAGGACACTAGAGAGATAATTAGTATATAGTCACTCAGATGTTCCAACAGCCTGATCTCAGGAGTGATGAAAACACAGCCTGTTTCTGTATTTAGGGATCATCAGGAAAATCATCAGACCTATTAATGTGTAGAATTTGAAATAACTTTTGTACATTTTCTCTGTATTGTAAGCCAGGTATGTATGTAACATTTCTTTCTGTATTCACCTTCCACTCAATGACAATATAGAAAAAAGTCCTGTGTGTCCCTGTTTTCTGTAAAATCTACCAAGGCAATATGCTTAAGTTTTCAGTTTACTTTCCTCACTTATTTTGATATAGCATCACCTAACCTTCTGATGTGCCCACAGGATTCATGTATATTTCCTAGTATTCAGGAAGGCAAAGCAGGAACTGTTTTAGGAAGCACCCTGTTGGTCTAGTGAGGTATTTTGTATCAGGATGCTTCCAAGCCAAACACTGGGTTGATATTTCTATTGAAAGACATCATTTCTATTTGGTTTCCTCAACTATGAACTGTAAGATTGAAGTACAAACGCAATTAAGCCTGAAAATCTGCCCAGCGAGTAGCATTCTTATGAATTCTCTAGGAGCCATTAGCATCTTCTGGTAGTAGAATTGCAGTTGCCACCTTTCAAAGCTCTGCATTTGCTCAGAATTGTCAAGCAACTATCTACAATCAAGTGATGAAAGCAACAGGAATCAAAACTTTTAATTTCCAAAAATGTAAAGGAAAGCATTTCAAACCTCTAAGCAATGGCTATTCCTTGTTTTAAACACACAGAGAAGTGTGAGAGTCTCAATCACTAAACAAATTGTCAGTGTCATCATGTTCAACAGTGTGTGGATACTTGTTTACTTGTATAATATTTATGCGCCCATTGTGCCTTTTAAGTGTTGCACGTCTCTCATCTTCCAACTTCCCCAAAAAACTAATACTGGGCAAGACTTTAAACTGAGCTTTAGAGGTGGCAGCTAGAAGCCAGTGATAGCTGACCTACGTGAAGTCAAGTGAACTTGCTGTGTGTCTTAAATGTTATTTTAGCAGTAATTCAGAAACGCAATCTGTAGTTTCTTCAGCTACATCTAAACCCCATGTCTCCTGGTTCTCAGGCAACTGTTCTAGTCCTGAGACTACTGTACAAAACGTGAGTAACTAATATTTCCATTGTTTGAAAAGACATGGAGCCATAGTGAAATCACAGAGCACACCATTGGCATTCAAGTCCATTAGAGAGTGCTGCAAACCCTGAACTTAAACAGCTACACAGCAGAGCAGGGAGAGGTTTCTCTAAGTGTGATGTTGTTCCAGGCACTTGTTCCCTGAACATTCCTTCCACATTGGCTTAGCTGTCTGCACTACGATGTGCAGGGTATTGTAATCTCACTTGTGGGTCAACTAAAACTCCATGTGCTGTAAAAAATGTTACACTGAATTCGGCTCCCAGACACTTCGACTTTATTCCATTTTCCAAATTTCTTTGTGAATTGGGTCTTAATATATATGAATGTCTTAAAGTTCCACTGAATTTAGGTGATTTGATTCTTACATATATATCTGTCTCCCCACTAAACATAAACAATGAACAGTATTAATCCACTTGGAGAATGTCTCATGGGAAAATGCATTTTTTTCTTGTTTAGAAAGTAAAAAAAATAAAAAATTCTTTTAATAAATAATGCAAGGCCAAATAGATGCACATGTGCCTGATCCAAAACACATTAATTTTCTATTGAACATTTAACAGGAAAACAAAGACAATGACTTCAAGTGTAAACGAAAAAAAAAAGGCAAAAAACCTAAACCAAGTTTTCTTCAGAGACATTTAAACATTAAGATCAAAGAGACTGCCTGGTACTCTTACTAAATTACAGGGAGCCAAGACTGTTTTGCAAGCACAATACTCACAATGGAATTTCCAATACTTTTTTGCCCTGATTCAATGCTCTACAAAGCTCATTATTTCAAGTCTTAGCTGCAGAGAAGTTATTCGAGAGTTGGGCTGGCATTGATAATACATTAAAAAGCTTAGAAGCATATTACTACCTCACCTACTTATAGTAAGATACTTGTAACAGAAAACAAATAAAACTTTTAAAGTATTCCTGCCTTTGACAACTTTAGCCACCCAAAGCTGAGAGGAAAAGAAAAAAAGAAAACCTTGTCATAAAAATAATATTTTAAAATGTCACATGAAGAAGAAGCTTAGCATTATACCTTCCCCTGTGCTACTGCAGTCACAAAGGAGTAGAAGCAATCAGCTCAGAAGACGGAAAATGCAAGTTGTAGTATATGCTTTGTTTCTCAAACCTAAGGAAGCATCATAACAATTGTAGAGAAAGTTAATATTCCCTCCCCAACTCAGATAATGAATGAAGAAATAGTGCTGGCCTTTAATAGAAACATTAGCCAAAAATCCTCAAAGTGTTTTTAATGATTGCATGCTCTGCACAGTACAATCTTTCTTAAATTTGTATTGTTGATGTATCCAGACAAACTACTTCTGTGCTTCCAATAAGTACATACATCTTGTAATATATTCTTTTGGGATTATACTTTTGATTGAATAGCAATACTCAACAAGATGTTGGGAGTACACAGAAAAGATCTCCAAGAATTTTCTGTAATTCAGTTCAACCCAAACAAAACTAAGTTTTCCAAAATGTTTAAATATCATCATGAAAAGGGTTGAAGCCATTATATATGAGGCCCCCCTAAAATAGTATCATAGAATCATAGAATGGTTTAGGTTGGAAAGGACCTTAAAGATCATTGAGTTCCAACCTCCTTGCCATGGGCAGGGACACCTCCCACTAGACCAGGTTGCCCAAGGCCACGTCCAACCTGGCCTTGAACACCTCCAGGGATGGGGCCTCAACAACCTCTCTGGGCAACCTGTTCCAGTGCCTTACCACCCTCAAAGTAAAAAACTTCTTCCTAATGTTTAATCTAAACCTGCCCTCTTCAAGTTTATAGCCATTCCCCCTCGTCCTGTCACTACGTGCCCGAGTAAAAAGTCCTTCCCCAGCTCTCCTGTAGGCCCCCTTTAGGTACTGGAAGGCCGCAATAAGATCTCGCCGGAGCCTTCTCTTCTCCAGGCTGAACAGCCCCAACTCTTTCAGCCTCTCCTCATAGAAGACGTGCTCCAGCCCTCGGATCATCCTCATGGCTCTCCTCTAGACACGCTCCAGCAGGTCCATGTCTTTCTTATGTTGAGGACTCCAGAACTGGACACAGTACTCCAGGTGGGGTCTCACGAGAGTGGAGTAGAGGGGCACGATCACCTCCCTTGACATTTGTTCAGTGAAACTGAACTAACATTTGTTCAGTGAAACCAGGAGTAGTGGAGACCCTTTATTTTGTTTTTGCAAAATTCAGTGGACAGTTTCTAGGACTCTGTAAAAGCCAAGTGTTTGCTAGTCTCATTTCTTTTATGGTTAGACTAGGCAATTATCAATGTATTTTACCTGAGCCCATCAAGAAATTTAATTTTTGCCTTTACAGTTAATAGAAATTAAGAGGACAGGAACGTCCACAGTTGTTCTGCGCTCGTGTCTGCAGAATTCTTGGCATTACATGGGTCTAGATTAAGCTACCATTTGGAAGATTTTCTTTACAGCCATAAGGGCTAGAAGCATTTATCCAAAAATACAATTTCTGTAGAGGTTGACAACAGAGTAGCAAGAGTTGTCCTCAGTCCACAGATGTGCTATTAGCATTAGTATGACCCATTACACCTAAACTATATTCTGGCTGGGTAGTCGGTCAGAATTACAAAGAGGCCAGGACCACTATGTGGTGTGCTGCAGGGCACAAGTGTTCTGAATTTTATATACACCCATTGTGATGCAGGGAAGAAAAGGTAAATGTAAAGTGGAGGTGTTACAGTCAAGGTATTTCCAGAAGAGACAGGGAAGTGGTTATATATTGGTAAGACCATATACAACTATGCCCACTAAGAGAAAGAAGAAGAAACTCAAACTACAAATGATATAGGAAACAGCTATGTAATAAGCAAGAAATATTTGAGAATGCTAAAAAGGGTTTCTTTGCTTATTTTAACAAAACAAAGGCTGAGACAGATGCATAGACTGCCATCAGTAAATATAGCAGTGGCAAACACTAAGGGCAAGTGCTACAATTGATGTTGTCAGAAGAATAAGTTCTGGCCAGGAGTAAAATTCTTTTGGTAATTAGAAGACATTTCACAGGGTTACAGCAAGGAGCATCTGGAACCATCCTTCAAGTAGAGCAATGATGGCAAAAATGTATTTGATAGATCTTGATCCTTTTATTAAGGCATTATGTGATATGTTCCCTCTGATAGCAGGGAAGTGGTCCCAGTGCCTCAACTTTTCTTCCTTTCTGCCTCTACCTTTCCTTTTTAATTTTGTTCAGCTGAAATGTACACCAACAGCCCAAATAACTGCTGAACAGCAGCATTTGCCACTGCCACTGCCTCTTCAGCAATGTCTTGTGTATAGAGCAAAACAGAAATAATGGAGAAAGTTATTACAACACAAAAGTTAAAATAAATGTAGTATTGTTCTGTTACTAAAAAGCCTAACTAAGGAAATACTACAGCAAATGAGAGCCAGGACATAGTTGACCTTTATGTAGTTATACTATATTTTTGAAAGTGCATATAAATACATATTTATGTGTATTATAGATATGTGCATTATAGGTATGTGCATTATATGTATGCACACAAGATTTTAGTAAGCATCAGTTGGCAAATCTATTTAGCTATTCAAGTTGATTTTATCTCACAATGTTGATTTCTCACATTTATTTCTACTCACTGTGCATAGAATTGACTGCATTATGCCAATGTTTGCCATGTTAACTATTTCTAAAGGTTACCAACTACGTAATCATCTATGACATGAAAAAGTACTTGCATTTCACCCCCCAAGAAACTGAGATCTGAGTCATTGGTACCTCCTTCTGCTGTAAACTATAAGTAAAAAACACCCCTCCAAATGTACATGTTAGAGAAAAAAAAAACAATCAACTGGTTCTGCCATTCTTCTTCATTTGTATATCAAAGAGTTGTGAAGATGTTACTCCCTTTTGGTTGCAAGACGGTGCTCATATGCCCTTCTGCAAAAACTTCACAGAAGCATCCTGACCTCTTCAGATGCTTTTTGTTTAAATGTTTTCAGTTGAATAATGAAAGCCAAAGGCTTATGATGCATCTCCTAATTAAGACAAACAGCATTCATTTCCATTTTTAAATGCTATGTATTATTTTGCCTCCATCTTTCTTCTTTTTTGCTTTTCACTGTATCCCAACCATCAAATGTAAGACTTCTGATTCTCCTGCAAACAAAGGCCTGCACAGCTGTTACTTTGCAACAGCACATTGTGGGCCCCATCCAAAGCTCATTGAAGTCACAGTCTTTCAATTGACTTCAAAAGGCTTTGGATAGACTCCTTTTTTAAGCTATATCTTAATCTGTGATGCATTTTTAAAGCTGAAAAACCTTTAATGCACTGATGTTTCTGCAGTTTATTATAAAAGAAGATACAAGAAAGATATGCAAACAAAAAAAATGAATGGAATTAACTTTGCACAAAGTGTTAATACGAAATGTACTCTTATGGTACTACTGCTAACTACTTTTAATATCCTAATAATGTATTGTTGCTCTATGACAATACAGAATAATTTTAAATTCCCATTCATAAGGACTCCAATTATAATCTTATTCATCCCAGATTAACTATGCTTTGATGGCAATTTCCTTATAAAAAAAAAATAGCCTAAGATAATGTGTTGCAAATATAGTTTCAATGTTAATAAGAGGCAGTTTAACAGCCTAAGAGAAGTTCATTCAGCCTACCTTTTCATTGCGGTGATCAACAGTACATAAAGCACCTCAATCAAATATTTAATATAAAAAAATGAAGTTGTAAGATACAATTTAGTCAAACTACTGCTAACTTCACTTTAGGTATCCTACTATTTCAATAAGCAAAATTGTAATTTTGCTACTTCTGCACAACTGTGAGAGTTGAAATCAGTGTTAGCAGTGTCACTACAGATGCATCTGCTTCATATAATAATTTCATTGCTATGAAAAACTACAGTAGCCTGCATTGTTTAAAACTGCAGCAGCTGTACATGGGACATTTTAGTTCATTACTGCTTCAGCCGAGCTTTGCATTGAAAATGATTCAGTAAACTTTCACGACGGCTTTTGATTTTTGCTGTATCTTACAACACTCTTATTGCCATAAGTTATTTTCTTGCACTAAATGTAAAATGTTATGGAGATACATTGCTTATGCCAGCCGAAGATTTGATCCAAAAGCTGATTCTGACATCAAGGCCCTGGCACAAGGGCATATCATAAATCTAAATAAAAAATCAGAATAAAGATATCTGCTGAAGGTTTCAATCTCAATGAAATCACTAAGTCATTCCCTTTCACTAGAGTGCAAGGATTACAATATCTATAATCTTTAATCATTTCTAGTTAACATACTTTTCATACATTTGAAAAATAGTAATTATATTCCAAATTTTCTGTGTTTTTTTTTAACTGTTATTCAAGAGGAAACCCATAAATGAGTGAAATCTTCTGACTGATACACAGCAGTGACAATGAGAATTTCATTTCATGAAAACTGCTGTCAGTTTGGATTTTGTATTCCAGAGCAAACAAAAAAGGGGAAAAAAGGCAATTCCTCTGAAATTCCTTTATGCAAACAGGACTGACCAGAAAGTACCTATTTATGACTGACAGCTGTGATTAAAAGGACCCACATGGAAATTTGATATGTTTTATATCAAGCAGAGACTAGTGCATTGGTCTCCCTTATCCCCAAGTAGCCTGAATAACTAACTGCAGGGACAAAATCTTCTCTAAGAAGCTTTTGTGTTAGTTTTCAGAAAGAAATATTGATTAAACCAGATCAACCCTATAACAGTTGCAAAGCAGGTCTGAAAATTCTCCAAGATACAGAAGACCTAGATCTGAATTCCCCTTCAGAATCAGAGATGTGGAGTAGGATTTTCAACTTACATCTTCTCTGAAAAGTATCTTAACTATTCCAGTTGAAATGAATGAGTTCTCTCTGACACCACAAATTCCAGCATTGACAAGGAACCCTATTTAAACATACTTAAATATATTACTCTTTGCTTTAGATGACCCAAACCAATCCAAACACAAACACAACTGTTTCAGATGAAAGACTCCCAATTGTGTCTTGGAATCAGCCTATGATATGGTAAAGATACATTTACACATCTGTTCTTACTAATAGGTCTACCTAATACCTTAATATGTACAAATCACTCTATTGAAAATTATCACATTTTGAATAAACATTGGGTTTGCTTAATCTTTCTGAATTGTTGATTATCGCTCTTACTTTTTGAGCACTTTCCTTTCTTAATGATTTTACTGAAATGAAATATTTCAATTTTCTCCAAATTTGAATCGAATCAGTGATTTTAATTGTTTTTGCCCAATGGTATGAATCTAATCCATTTTGAAAGGAAAATGGGGATACTGACAAACCAAATTTTAAAATAATGGAATAAAAGGGTTTATTTATGTTTTAAATTATAGAGTATGTCCCTTTGGTTACTGTCCTTTTTCCAAGTGCTTTTGGTATCGGGAATTAGACTTTTCAAATGAATTACCCACTGACGACAAAAGAGAGAACAAAAGCCTTCTGGGCTTTGGTTACTACGCCCCAGCTCCAGGAAGGCAGAGGGTTATACAGCTGACCAGCAGATGGAGACACAGTATTCTTCTTGCACGCTAAATTGCAGCTCGAGGTCCAGGTAGTCTTAACGTCCTACTGATTGTGACTTTGCAGTTCATCAGTTTAACAGGTTAGCTCAATCTAAACCCGAATCCATCTTCTGGGTTTTTCTCAACTGTACATTTTTCTGGATTGTAGCTATTACTGCTCTAAATACTCTCTAATTGCTTTGATAGTGGCAGTTTTGATTTTAAGCATAAATTTGTAGATATATTTGTATAACAATGAACTAGATAAATGTTTAACTACTTTATCATCTTTCTATGATTAACAATTTCTCAAAAACGTCAGAAATTTTTGTAAATCAATTAATTCACGTGAGTTCCATACTAATGGAGTCACATTTCCTAGACTCTCACTTGCTCATGTTCTTGAATGAATGGGTTTTTGCTCAGCTGAACACTACCGAATAGCTTTATTTGTATATCCCAAAAGAATATTTGGAACTACATTTGGTGTGATAAAACCCACCCATTCCGGTTCAAAATTCAACTTCTCTCAATACTCTTTAACTTCAATTTTTTTCCACAAATATTCCTATCCATAAATTCAATTATTTTAATGTTCACTGAAAGCATGAGTTTAAAGATTGATTAATTGAAACAATTTTTAAAAATGAATAGTGGAAAAATAGATTTTCTATGGGGTAAAACCATAAAGAATCTTGAAAAATTCATCAACAAGCTCTGAACCCTGTGCCTCTAGATATTCAACACAGTTTTATCAGTTGTATCAAATAGCATCAGCATTATCTCTGATTCTCCCCTTAGCTCCAGAGAAACACACAGCCTAGTCACTCTCTCAAAAGAGAGAAACTAACCAAAGACTGGCATATTTATTCTAAAGAGAAGTTGTAAATGGTATATCGATTATTCTAGACACTTGAGTGTCTAGTGTCTAGACACTAGGATATTATGCCCCTTTTCGTTAGAGCTGCCATACCGAAATTGTGACTTAATTTACAAGCTAAATTCTGGAGAACAGCAAGAATGTTTTCTCAAGCATGATCCTAAGCCAGAGTAAATAACCAAGACTGAAGAGAAGAGAAATAAAAGCACAGTTTACTGTTATGCAATGAATCTACCATGACCGTTCCTTTTACGGTTGGTGCAGAACAGCTCAGCCAGGAGGAGATTTGAGAAAAGTCAGAAAACAGTTATTATGCATCATGTTTCCATGAGTTGGTATAATACCAATTACAAAGCCACATGGGATTTAGTGTTGTTAGCTCTTGCAGAGTCCTCCTACAACACACAGCCTAGAAACAAAAAACATAGTCACCATGAGCCCATGAGCTCTGGAGTCCACAGCAGGTCTAAAAGCTATGACAAATCCTGCAACATTGGAAGCTCAGTTGTCTTTGTTTCTCGTGATTCTTCACAATTCTCCCTTATTCTAATAGGAGGATTGAAAGGAAGCTAAAATCATACACAACACAGATGAACATCTCAATTACCTTGCCACAGGCTCATGCACACAATTCCTCTCTCCTCCCATTTCTCAAAAGCCATAGGTTTTCTTATGAAAGGAAACTTTACCTTTTGGCCAGCTCTGTTCTTAAAATCCATGGGTCAATGTCTGATTTGCTACAGCTTAGTGGCAGTGTAGGAATCTACTGGCTGCATCAACAATATTAAGTGGTATGGCACAACAGGAGCAACGTACAGCTGGTGCTGAGGACCTGACATCCACACCACATTAATTTCAGAGGGGCTTTCGGAATAGCTCTAGTCTGGTCCACATGCTGAACACCAATAAGCAGTTGAAGTTTATTGGGCATACTCCTAGGGGTCATCTTCCACTTAAGTTTTACCCAAAGGAAACCCTGTTTACGTGCTCTGGGCCACTTAGCAGTGTGAAACAAAGCAAGTTAAATTGGTCAACAAGGAGATTCATTTCAGCAGTGCTCTCCTAATCTGAACTAGAACACCAACGTAGTTGCAGCTACTGGTTACTTGCCATGCTGTCAAGAGAGGGATTATTGTTACTGTTAAAATTCTAAAATTCTAAAATCTGTTAAAATTCTAAAAGAATGAATAGAGAAAAAGTTTTCATCTAAATTAGTGTAGCTGTTTCAGAGGGAAAGTAAAGAAATTTGTATAGGTGTCCAGATGCATAATCTTTGAGCAACGTCTCAACTAAGGAGGTCTAGCACATCCATGATTAAAGGCAAAATAAAGAGCAAACATTTTTTGCTGCTGTTACCAAAATCAATCCCATTTTAGCCAAGTTGAAAGTTACATACATGTGTTCAGCAGAGACTTAGCAGAACGTCATAGTTTATTTTCTCAAGGACTTTCCCTCAGTATAGTCTGGCATGAATGACAATATGGACCAGGGATGTGGAAATGAATTGTGAAGAAACCACTAGGAAACATGCAGAAAACTGGGTTGAAAGCTATCTTAAAGAAAAAAAGCCATAAGAAGCCAAAGGAAGAATAAAAGACAAGGATGGAAAAGGGGCAGGGTTGTAGGAATGAGGCAGACTACAAAACACTCTTTACCCCTTTCCTTTCTACCTGACCACATAACCCATTTATACAAAGTTCAGGTGTTGTGTTTCAGTGACACAAAGCTGTAGTCTTTTCAGATAGCAAATGATTCCGTGCACCCATGTCTTCTAAAAGCACCAGAGATTAAGGGAGCAGTTTACAAATAACATTGTTTTACATCAAATCTTAGTGTATGGCTTGCAGTTTCTGCAATTTTTTAAAAACTTCTCAGGAGATTGAAGGTGAAGAATAAGCTATTCTCTATCCTACTTTTGTAGTTCTCTCTGAAGAAATTAAGTATTTTTTCTTTGAAATTAATGGCAACTTTGGGTAGCCTAGACTGTTCTAGTTTTCTTTGGGGGAATGGCATGTGCATAGTACTTGCTTTATATTGGATAAATAAAGGATTCAAAGTTGTTTACTTTTGTTACTTCATTGAAACTTTGCTAATAATAACAACTCAATAATGCCCATTAGTGGATACATTTGTTCACAAAACGAACACAGGCGGATTTTCTTCTATTAATATTGAAAACACTATTTCGTCCAAGTCATTATCAGTCATTGAATGACTTTAGTTTATGTCCTGATAGACGATAACAACAGACATTCCACTTTTACTACCATCATATTCTAAGACATTATTATTATCATCATCATCATCATCATAAGCATCATCATTATCATTATCATTATTATTTAATAATAATAGTTGTTGTAGTTGTTGTTGTTGTTATTATTATTATTATTATCCTAATTGAAAAATATAGGACCATTGCCAACTACCACAGTATTTTGGCTCTTCAACAGATGCTGAGGAGTACTGAAGTGTAATAGGAACTACGTTTTTTGTATACTGCATATTTTCATCTTAGCTTCAGTCCTAAAACTTCATCTGGTTCCTGACTTCAAATATCTATGCCAATGATTGCTTTTTCATTAAATTCTCTACACATAAGAAGAGAAAAAAAGGGGTATAAGAGCTATGACACTGTTCAGGTCATCCATGAATTCTCTAATGGTAGGGAAACCTCAAAAAACTAGCTGTTGTTGGAGTGGAACAAATCAGACTTAAAGGGCTGGTGAATCTGATTTTACATTTGCTGCATTTTGCCTTCAGCAAATACTACTGAACAAATCCTTTTTCCCCCCAAAGGGATGGCTAGAGCTGGTTTTGGTTTGAATCTATGTCAATATTTTTACTTCAGACAAATAAAAGTGATTAAGCTATGATTTGAATAAGTTTGTCAAATCAGTCTTAAATAACAAAATTAATTCTGAGTTATTCAAGCAAACACGTGAAAATAGAGATAGCAATAACTTCGTGCTTTCTTAACATTTTAAGTATTTTTTTAGATTTTAAGAATATAAGGAACGTGAGCTTTATTGCAGCAGTTTCAGCAGGGAGTACATATGTATTTATGTTTAAGTTTTAACTCTTTAGAAAGGGTTAACAGTGAACATTATGAGCAGTGATGTTTAAGAAAGTGATATAAGTTAACCTTTATAACTGTCAACACAGAGGCATTCCTTGTTCTGTGGTCACACTTTAGTTACAATAAAACATGCTTATGGAACACATAGTCAAAACTTGTTGTCAATTATTTAGTATTCCCATAAACCATTAGATGGTCAAAAATATCTTTAATTGATTCCATCTCTACCTACACTACTTATTATTTATTAGTATAACAAACTTCTCCATGGGAACAGCTAATTGTACCTCCCCAGTGGCCACTTCAAGTGGAATAAGCATTGCACAGTGCTGTCTAAGATACTGCTGAAAGGTCTTCAGCATTTGGGATTTGATTAAAACTGTATTACATGTACACATCAGCAACCATTGCTAAAACAAAGCACTAATTTAAAAAATCCTTCTGCTATACTGCTTAACACAATTGAAAAGGCTTGCATGCATGGAAAGAGGAGGGTGGGAGAGTCTGCTATTTCTTTTTTTTCCCCCTCAGACAATCATTTTGTAATAGAAATAATATAGCATTCTCTTGTACAATGGGAAAGAAAAGTGTGAACCCTACCAGCTGCACTGTGGGAGAGACCTTTTCCTCTGACATATATGTAGCACAGCTAGCTACTGCTGTCTAAGCTGCATGTTTTTGTTTCCTGGGTTTTTTTTAAAGACGTAATTGTTAATCTGCTCTATAGTAGAAAAGACAGATGTTATGGAAATAGTAAGCCACACTGTGCTTAGATTGTTCTGTGACAAGACATTCCATAAGCAATGTTTCACAAAGGAAGATTTGGACAATAAAACATCCATTTTGAGACATGGAGGTGAGTTGCAAGTACTACTGAATAATATCAACATAATAGCATTGCAAGCATATTATAATATTTAATTAAAGTCTTCAAAACACTATGTAAGAGGTAGCAAACAATTTCTACGGTGGCCAATATAAACCGTGGTTTTACAAATGTACATTAAGTTGATTATTGGGTTAAAATTTAAGAAAAAAATGAGCAGATATTCTTTTTACTTGAGATAATTTGTGTTCTTTTGTAACACTCAGAGACCCTTTGTTGAAATGAACAATCTCTGAAAAACTCCAAAGATACAACTCAAAATAGAGCTGGCTGATTCAGATTACTCTTAATTTTTTATTTTTTTTTTTTTGGCTTTAAGTTAAATGACATATCTGGACGTGATCTTTCAGGCAACTGTTAGGAGACACATTTCAAAAACTGGATTCCCACCCTGGAGAAAGGAGACTCACATTCCTTTCTGATGCCCAGACTACATAGCTGAAAGTGGATTTAGACTGTAAGTGCAGCACTGGGTTTAGGTCACAGGAAGAGCAAAACAAGGAAACCATCCTATCCAGAATAGCATCATGAATTTGGTCATGGATAACACGGTCAGTTTAAATGACCTTAAGGGCATAAGTAGAGTGTCAGGAGTCTTAAAGGGAAAAATAAACTCTCGCAAAATAATGATGAACTTGCAAGCAAAAACACCACCACTGTTTGCAATTGGAGGCGCGATGCCCTAAGCCAGAAGTTAACCACTGACCAGGGTACATTACTGTCTACACAGTCCTTTAATTCAAATTGCCTTCCATTTGAAATTTCCTGCTTAACAAATGAGAATAACTTTTTGCTTTTATTTTCCTATCTCTTTTTTTCCCAATGTTTAGGAGGAGAGGATAAAATACTGATACATTTCATTAATTTCCAAAAATATAAACATTTATGAAAAAGCAAATTTTTGATAAATATTTTTCTTGTGAAATTAAGGATTTTGTAAAGATTTTTTTTATTTTCCTTCAGTAGTAAAGTAGAATTAAAACTGCCAGGACCTGTTTGACATTAAAAGTAAGTAATGTGGAGAAAAGAAGAGATTAAAAATGAGCAAAAATTCAAGAGGCACTAGCAGACAAAGCAGCTGAGTTACCTGATGGGTGGACAAACACTACTGAAGCAGAAGTAAAGGCAGAACATCAAGTTTTAGAGAGAAGAAGGAAACAAAAGTCATCAGCATGAAGTGACAGGAATAACGAGGTATTATTTTTGAGAAAGAAATGTCTTACTTTCTGCACATGCGCTTAAATGCAGTGTTTTGGTGCAAACGTTTGTTCTATATGTCAGGTGAATGGCCTGTATTTCAAACATATTTTGAACAGTCAAGACCTGTAAAATTGGAGAGTTAGGTTCTCAGCGGTTATAAACAGATACAGCTTCGCTGGAGACAGTGGTGTTTTCCTGTTGGAGGGTGTGGCTCTTAATATTCATGGCACAGTGTTGCTCACCAAGACTGCAATAGGTATCTAATGTGCAACGCTTGCCACTCAGCTGTGATTGCATTAACTGGCTATCTTTAGCCTAAGTGCAGGAAGGATCATAGAGTGGCAAATGCTGAGACTGTAATGGTTCGCACAGTAAGAGATTTAGAATCTGATTCGCATGGAATCGTTGCTAATACCAGTGGAATAAAACCAAAATGAAATGTGATGTCACCGATTGTCCTCGTAGCTCCTTTCTCTGACAGGGAAAGCTGGCGTACCTGGGAGGTGACGAGTGATATTTGACGCTACCTACACACCCAGGAGAGTTTCTGCATAGGTGCAGGCCAGCCTCACTGGATGTACACTGTAGAGTTGCCCTGCACATGCAAAACCCTACCACACAGCACATTTGCAGTAGGGATGTCCATACACAGTATCAACCATTTTGCATCGGCTGTGGAGAATCCTTCAAATTGGGTGCCCCAGCCACCTCAGATCACATCCTGAGGTGACAGAGATGCCAATGCCCACTGTAGCAAACAGTTCTCAGGGGACATTACAAAAGGAAAAGGTTCTTACCTTAGTATTGCTAACGCAGCTTTAAATGTAATCTTAAGACTAATCTTAAGACTAATATTCCACTTTATGCCTTTAACCATTTTTAGAAGAATATGGGGCATTTAGATAATTCCAACAGCTTGTATTCTGCAATATCTTCCAGCCTAATGTTGATCCAACTTATTTTCCTGTGTATAAGAGGCACTAGGTTATCACACATACTTCCACGCCCTAGTGCCCTGTTGCCGTTCTCCTGATTTCTCCAATAAGATCAGTGGCAGCGGTGAATAGGAACGATACATAAGACACATCTTAATTTATTTTTACCCACTATAATGGGTGGATAGCTTGCGTCAATACAAATCTGAAATAACTTTCTGATGCTTCTTAATTCTTACTCTTTGTGAGTTTTATCTACAACCCTTCTATTAGCTTCCAAAAATGTGTGAGATATGCAAAAGCTTTTTAACAGAATTGTTTTTGAATGACAGTCAGTGTTTTTCAACATTTTTAGTAATCACTTTTGCTCACTGTTTTATTTCAAAATCTGTTAAAATCTGCTGGTTTATTTCAATCATTTTTCTCTCAAGAGAAGGCGGAGCCGAAACACCGCTTTGTAATTGATCCCACTATTACCGCTAAGAACATTGTTTTGACAACAGCAGACTGACTTCACCAAGACTGACTGGATGATCTTTGCCACATCTTTTAGTTGCCATATGACTAAGGCAATAAAAGTACGATATTAATATATGCCTTCACCATAGATGTTTTATGAGGTATTTATTAGCTTGCTGTAAAAGTAGAACTAATCAAAAAGATCAGAATGTTCATCCTATAAAACTCCAGCATCTCAATGTATGTTTTAACCCTGTCGATATAACAATAAACTACAAATACACAAACATTTTATGAAAACAGACAATTTGTCAGATTCAAGATGCTCATAAACCAATGTGCTTTCCAGTGAGAATGGAACAAAAGAATTGCTGAAAAGGCATCTCTGAAAGGGATGAGCTTTAGAACTAGGGAGAAAATGTTGTCTTCATCTTGACAAGAAATCTAAAAATAGACATCCCTCTAGATTATTCCTTCACCAAACAAACTTGTTTCCTTGACCTATCACTTAATTAAAAACTTCCCCATATAGCCTGAAAAATGCAACTTTGTGTGTTCTAAATACCTAATAATAGGGGAAAGCCTCTGTAAGACCCAGGCAAACCACTTGATTTTCTACAGATTAACATATCTGGCTCAATCATAATGGTAGAAATATGGAAACCCAGAGGGAATTGTACTGCTGTTATTAGGACTCGCTATAAATAAAATATGAAGCATATATTCCAAGAACAAATCTCCATTACGATTACAAAGAGGTATCTAAATGAAGAGAGAATTCTCTTGCTTACAGAGTATAGTGAAACAGAAAATCATTGTAAACAAAAAGCTTTACCAATATAACTTTTTTTGAAAATGTTAATGAATTTTAGAATAAAATATTGTTTTCCGTCTTGAAAGACCCACCCTGAATCAATGCCCCAGGTAGTCTCTGTATTAATTTACCCCAATATGTGTTTTTATAAGGATCATAATACATAAAGAATAAAATAAGAATTGATTAAAAAAAAAAAAAAGAGGGAAAATAACACCAAAAAACACCCAACCTAGAAGTTTGCAAGACAACTGACAGAGAAGCAGGGTAATGCGGATTTTCAAAATACACATAAGTCTGCTTAAAACTGTAGCTGTAAGTCCTTCTTAGGTTTAGAAGACCAGTTACTAATACAACATACTGAAAAAGTACAAGAGAAAAGCGCTATGTTTACTAGTAGAAAACTAGCTAAAGAAAGAGTAAAAGTAACAAATTTTAATAAAGAATCTCAAATGTATGAATCAATGACAACCAATTTTTTTTTTTTAGTAAAGAATCTGGATTTTTTAAAACTAAAGACTGATTTTTTTATATATAGGAATACTTCCATATTTGAGCCAGCAATGTGCCCTTGTCGCCAAAAAGGCCAATGGAATCCTGGGCTGCATAGGGAAGAGTGTGACCAGTAGGTTGAGGGAGGTCATTCTCCCCCTCTACTGGGCACTGCTGAGGCCACAACTGGAATTCTGTGTCCAGTTTTGGGCTCCCCAGTTCAGGAGGGACAGGGAACTGTGTGGAGAGAGTCCAGCGTAGGGCAACCAAGATGATTGAGGGATAGAAGCATCTCCGTTATGAGGAAAGGCTGAGAGAGCTGGGACTCTTTAGCCTGGAGAAGAGAAGGCTGAGGGGAGACCTTATTACTGCTTACAAATATCTAAAGGGTGGGTTGAAGGAGGATGGAGCCAGACTCTTCTTGGTGGTTCCCAGTGACAGGACGAGGGGCAACGGGCACAAGTTGGAACATAGGAAGTTCAGTTCCAATACGCGGAAAAACTTCTTTACGGTGAGGGTGACAGAGCACTGGCACAGGCTGCCCAGGGAGGTTGTGGAGTCCCCTTCTCTGGAGATTTTCAGACCCCTCCTGGATGCAGTCCTGAGTAATGTGCTCTGGGCAATCCTGCTTTAGCAGGGGAGTTGGACTGGATGATCTCTAGAGGTCCCTTCCAACTCTGAAAATTCTGTGATTCTGTGATTCTGTGATTTATTATACTGTACTATTAGTAATGTTAAACAAATTGAAACCAATCTTTTTGATATAACTTCTTTGCTATTCCTTAATAAAAATACCTAAATCAAAAACTCATTAGTAAAACTGTCTGAAAAAAAGAAACCAGATTTCCCAAATCGTGGCATTTCTAAGACACTTTTCAACTTTCTCTGCCTGGTGGCCTCTTATGTCTCAGCAATAAAACATTGTGCCTTATCAAATTAGAGACCTAGTTCTGACCAAGACAAATCAAGTATGTATGGAAAGCCCATGTATGGAACAACAACAGTTCCCTCTGCTATTCCTGCCTCTTAGTGTCAGCAGAGTCTCCAAGGACTCCATCTCCCTAACAACATCCTTTCCCATCTCTGGGCAACTTCAGAGAAACAAACACATTCTTCTCCATATTCTAAGAAGCATGAGAAAGTGCTGAGTTTCCATTTTTTCCTAATCCAAAATTTCTCTTTTAATTACTTTTGTGTTTCCCAGCCTAGCCTGGGGTCAGATTATGCATCCATTTAATCCCTAAACCAGTTTTCATCTGCCAATCATATGTTTGTCACTTTTACCTCATCACACCAGTGCATCCCCTCAGCTTCTTTTATCACCTGGAAATTGGATACAGCATGACTTAAAATCTTCTCATTCACATGACAGGAGAAATCAACACAGTTTTTTCACATAAGTGCCCTTTCCTTAATAACACCTCAAAATCCCCTACAAAGAGAGAAAACAGAGATGAGGTGACCTTAGATGAAGAATCCCATGAGTGAGACAGGAGTTGTCTATCTTTCCATTCTGCACACAGCACAGAACAGGGACACATTCATCCTAACAGGTATGTTGAAAATTATCACTCCAAACACAGGAGAACAATAATAATTGCTGATATTAATTAAAGTAAGAAAGACGTAGTGTGGGCTAGGTTGAAAAGTGCTCCTCACTAAAATCCAAAAAAACCCAGTGCTAGCATATTTCTTATATATATATTAAATATATAAATAAGTCTATAAAGATATAATGATGAGTTGCATATTAAGCTAGGGTTTTTTAACAACTTCAGAGTTCTGTTAGCATGTTCAAATGTTTAATGGAGAGATTACTGCTACTCAATTCTTAATCACTCTAAAATATTACTATCTTTTCCTTTGGGGGAAAAATATGCAAGATGACAATTCTTTTGATATAATTGTACAGGTTCTCTAAAATATCTTACATTTAGGCTTTGATATTATTCTTTAAATGAAAAATCAATCAGCAAAATTCTGCTTTTGTTTGTGTTTCAGTTGTTTCGGGAGGCAGTTATTCCTAGATAGTAAGCTGATATCATAACATTCATCACAGTTTTTGATATGACAAAGTTACAAAACACTGACCAACGGAAAGCGCTTCCCATTTTTAGCCTTTAATTCTAGAAGATAACACCTAAAAGGATTTCACAGATATGTCTTATGTTTACCCTGAAGCATCAGTTCATATTTCAGAAATTTCATATTTCAGAGAATTCAGTTATCCCACTGATATGGTGCAGAATGTAAAAAGGAATACCCATAATTTTCCTTTTTGGGAAATCTTACCCTTTTAAAACAATGATCATAAAAAAACATTAAAAATGTACTAATGTAAAAATGTTTATACGTGTATATACACATAGTTGTACATACACATACAGACATACGTATTCCTCTCAAAGACTAAAGTTTACAGTTCATGTCTTCTCCTTAATTGTGATCTACAGTGAAAATGTTTTCATTCTGGAGATGACCATGACTGACTCATTTCACTGACTTACAGGGACCTCAGTTGGCTCAATAGCTGCAGAGAAGCAAAGGCAGTGTGGACATTTCAGCACCCATTATTTCTTTGCAACTCAGCTGTGAGACGTAACAAGACCAAATTTTCTCTCACTGAAAACAAGCCACATATCTGTAGATAACTTGTCTAACTGATGGCTTCTAGCAAATATAAAGAAAATATAATAAACAAAACTGAATTAAATTACAGAGAGCACTGATGAAGCTGGGTAGAGATCTATCCCTCATCTGTAACAATTGTGATCTCACATCCATCCATCCATCCATCCATTCACCCATCCATCCATCCATGCCCACAAATGATATAGCTCACACATACAGTTGATTCAGCAGATTTTGGTAGATAATATCATAATAACAGACTTGGAGCCATAAGGACAAAATGTCTTCTCCATTTAAAAGAATGCTGTCCAAACAATGTTGGTTAACAATGTTAACCAAATAAGGCACACTAATAATAGGTCAAAAACTACCCTTTCATCTACTTCTGGACAAATACCACTTCTGTTTCTTAGCTGCCCCAAGTGTATCCAGGAGTATGACTATGAAGACTTCCACTATAACCTGTTATAACTCTGTTATAAGATAATACTGGTAACATTCTGTCAGTTCTATACATGTGTTGACCTCCATGCCTGCCATGAGGAGCAGGAAGAATAAACCAAAAATTTAGAGGTGAAAAAGCAGAAAGATACAATAGCTTACTAGCATCAACCTCCTACCGGCTTCCTTCAGAACACTTGTTGACTGCTAGAACCTACCTGTACTGGAAGAGAGAATGTTTATTGTTCTCTCATACATGAAGTAATGACTGTATTTTCTTTTAAAAGGTCTAAGATCAGTGGTTAGCCAGCTAAGCATGTTTATTAATTAGTCTGCTGAGGTGATTTTCTCTTTTTCCAAGCAGCAGTGGGGTCCAGCTAGAGGAAGGCTGATAAATTATTGACTGTCTTACTGACAGTATTCACCAGTTAAAGTTCCTTAAAAGCAGACATTCGGCTTATACTCTCTTCTGATGTATTTGAGCGTATTTTCTAAAAACTGTGTGTTGATTCCAGAGTCATTGTTTGTTACCCATCTACCACCTTTATCACAATGACAGAGACGGCTCCAGTCATGCCGTGAATGGGAGCAGTGAGACAGAAATGTAGTTGCAATTGATTTGGGTGACACAGCACATGAACTATACCTGTGGTGCTATTGGGAGGGGCTGTGACTGGCTTATCCACCCTCGGTAAATCTACCCCTGGGTAATCCTTTATTCTGTGCCTGGCAAGCAGGATCCCATGCAGTAACTTTTTACAGAATCCTGAGAGTGTGAGTTATGTTTAAGGAAGATATTTTGTTGATTTTATTATCATTGAACAACATGTGCTCTCGCAACCCCACTGGCTGTAGGAAAGACTTTTTATTGAGAAAGGTTCTACTCACTGTGAGTAAAGATGGCAGAATCTGATCCAAAGGGATTTAAGCAAACTTGTGGTTTTTCTTATTGTTTGAGTCATGTTTTTACTGCTTTCCCTTTTAACACTAGGTTTAAGTTCAAGTGCCATTTCCAAAGAAATAGCTATGATAATCTGTGGTAAACTGATTAATAGCACTTACGCAAATTTCAATGACCACAAAGTTGTGAATGTGTCTGAGTGATCTACTTCTTATAAAGTAAATGAGTCTTCTTTCACATGTTTAATAATACTCAGAATTCTCTTCTCCTCCTCTTCCTCTCCACATTCACTCTGAAGTCCTCTACTTCTCATTTGTTGTTGTTGTGGCGAAGTTATTTTTTTCTTCACTATTTCCATTCACCCACAGTTAATCATTTATGGTCTTTTCCATTGCAAACATGTAGAAAACACGTAAAAAGGAAGCCTGTTATCACACAATCAGCAACTCCGATTATAGCTTGATCAGAACTGACATCACTGTGGTTTCATTAGTGATATTAGATAAGTGCAATCTATTTTCAATCTCTTTTTTTTTTTTTCTTTTGCAATGTCAAAAAAGACACCCTTCCCCAACTGGTTCTGTTTGACAGTGACAAGACTACATAAAGGATTCCTTTCACTTATCATCTCAAGACCATTTTACATGCCAAACAAATCAAATCTACTCATCTCTCACCATCTTTATCAACCTGCCCAGACAAAGGGTCGGAAGCATTACAACCTTTGACTTGTAACTTATTTTTCTCTCTTTACAGCCTAAAGCAACTCCTAAAATGTGGAGGATGTACGTGCAAACAAGCAAGTTTTGCAATGTAAGTGCCGGGGCAGAGAAATTCTCCCACTGACAAGATCTGCCAATGCAGAAAATGTTCTCCCCCTGTGTTTTGTGTTACACGTTCTATCCTGGTTTGGCAGGTATCATACCTAAAGCAATCTTTGCAGGAAAAATAAAATAGGTACTTATCCCAGGAGGTTTTAATTTTATTTTTAATATTTTTATTTTATTATCTCTCTAATTCCAAGAAGTGAATGAGTCAAAGTGCTCTCAAGTGGGGAATCTGGGATCCCTTAGGAAAAAAACTTTTGTCTAGTGAAAATAGCATCATTAATTTTAAGTTATCTATTTTTCATTATATAGTGCTTCTACAGCACTGTTAAAAACAAATGGACCAGACCCTGGCCACAAATACAATTGTTCAAATTTGCCTTTTTTGTAAGAATTTTTTTCTCCTGTTGACATTTCTGAAAACTAATGCTGTCCTGAGATTCAGTAAGAGTCTGGTTTTCTTCCTCAGATGTTTCCAGCTAGACTGAATCAGGAACATATTTCCACAGAATCACAAGAAGCGAGGCATTCTTCTTGAGAGGAACATGAGAAAATCCAGAGATCCTGGCAGAGTCAAAGGAGATGAAACTTCATTATCTTCTAAGGGCAGGACCTGGGGGAATTTTTTTTAAAGCTGTATGGGTGTTTAAGAGTGCACTTACCAGAATGTTTGGATAGTGAATGTAACAATTCAATATTTGGTGGTTAAATTAAGTTATTGTTTGCCATAAGCTGGTAATATAGATCTGGAGAATAAACATTTTGTGTCTTGAGTGGTTCCTCATCTCTCCCCCCGGGTACTTTCTACTGGTCCCCGCCAGAGACAGGGTATGGGGTTAGATGGAGCAGGTATAAACTAGTGCGGTAGCTCTTCCAGGCTTAGTCCACTTGAACTCCAAAGTTCAACATCACAAGGGAGGCTCTTTGTAGCTGCTGCAATATTGTGCCCTGAAGTTATACCTTAGAGACCCAGAATTAAAAAGAGTAATGTATGTTCTTGTACCAAACTTCCTGGGAAGTGAATAGGATCCCAAGATAGGTCCAATTTACATATGCAAGTGGTCATGTACTAGGCAGTCAGCCTCATCTATACACTGTTAAGCAAAAAGACTTTGGAAAAGAAGATAGGCTGGATGTGAGGTAACATTAAGTTTTCATATGTATCATTTGGCATGATATTCACAGTGAATAGTATGTTAAATCTTTCATCCAAGCTATATTCGTGCTACAAAGAAGAGAGGGAGGGAAAATTCCTTCTTTCCATAAAAGGAAGGAAAGGAAGCTAGAGAAGATGAAACATTGATTCTGGATGAATATAGAATTCTGTCACATATGCAAATGATTTAGAGATAGGGGAATATTCAGTCTGGGTAGGTAGCAGCATGCAGAAAAGCAGCCCTCCTCCGCAACAGCTCAAAAGCAAAACAACAAAACAGAGTTCAGCTCCTCCTGCCTTGAAAAGGAGAAAGGCCATCTGGAGATTTACCACAAGTACTTCTTTTTGTTCAAATTGAGGGACTTGAAATACCAAGAGAGACAAAGAAAGGAAGTATAGAATTCAAAAGGCAGAGTGAAATCTAGCAATAGCAAACACTGCAGCCCCAAATAAGCACTGGTCAAAATCAAGACAGCAACACTGAGTTCTCTGCATGGAGGCAAGTCAAGAGCCCCTCTATAGTCCCATTAACTTTAAAATGTCAGCTGGATATACCACCTGTGCAGACATTGCATCTCTCCCTTACTCATATATGTATGTTTCCATAATCACCTCCTTTCATTTACCTATAACCTCTATTCTCATACAGACACACCTATTCTTTGATCTTCATTCAGGTCTTTCCCCCACTCACATACACTTCTCATTAGCACAGACAAGATGCATCTGACTAGAGGAAGGGTTTCTGTCTGAAATGGGAGTTTAGCTATGTGAAGGAAGAGGCTGGGTCTTTGGGAGAGGAGGCGATTAACATTTTTTTAACAATACAGTAGCTTTGGGAAACAGATACATGTCTGAGTGGGGGAGGAGGTGGGAACAGTTAAGTAGGGAGAGCTACAAAGATATTTTCATACAGATGAAGATAAACACAGTAAAACCATTAAAGTCTAATTTTGGAAAAACTTCTTAGAAGCCATTCCCGACTAATTATTCTCCAGTAATAAATGAATAGAATAGTAAATGTTATTAGAATAATTTACTATTCATCAAGAATAATAAATGAATAGAATAATTCATTATTCCCACATCCTTGTTCTTTGCAAGCTCTGGCAAGCTAACTAGGGCACCAGGAGGAGTGTCTTAGGAAGAACAGGGATACAATGCACACAAAACTTGGAAAAGAGGCTTTAATTTTAGGTGAAAAGGTCACATATCCAACAGCGTTTTGTAACCGTGCTACTGACATGAACTATCATTTCAGCCATGTGCATCTTACCATACTCTGTAAAACCTATTTGGCTTGTTATTGCATAGAGGTCCAATATTATGGAATAGGACTGCGATTCTTTCATACAGGTAGTATTTTTTTCAAAATTATTTCATTATTTCCTGGTCATACTTTTAGCATAAACAGGTTAAGCAAACTGATTTAGTATCAGCACAAGTAACAGAAATCAAAATTAACATAGCCTACGTCTGATTCTCTTGCCCAGTTTCCTGGCTCTCCATACACATATATAATGTGTACATATATTTTGTACACATATATAATGTATATATTTTATGTTTTCATCCATATAATACACCAAAAGACTTTCTTCCACCAAACAACACACAAATCCTTTCTTCTCTCACATAATCCCCAAACAGCTTTCTCTGCATCACAGGCACATTTATCTCCATAGACTCACCATGTGCTCTCTCCCAGAGCTCCATTTGCTTCATGCTCTGTTTGTTAAGCATGCTACTCTCCACCAGCAGCCAAAGGTCACAGTATAATCATATCAACCGAACTTGCCTAGAACATAGAACCATAGAATCACCTATGGTATGATTTAGACCTTTAAAGGACCTTTAAGGTCATTGAGTATGACCGTCAGCCTAACACTGCCAAAACCACCAATAAGCCATGTCCCTAAGCACCACGTCCACACATCTATGGACGTCATGGGGATTCACAACAGTAAGTAAAAGTTTCTAGATCTTTCCATTTAGAAATACTTCACTAGTAAGAGCTATGAAAGTGCTTCTATTAAGGCCTATATTCTGGTTTTGGCAGGCTTTTGTACCAGTAGATGCTTCTTCTGTCAGATCTAGTTTATTAGATGAGATTTAGGCTTCTAGGCTTTCTCAAGGGGTAATAGTAAATCCATTAAAAAAAAAAAAAAGCCCAGAAACATACAGTGAAAGGACTTTTTTTTTTCAGATATGGGAAAAAAGTCTTCTTTCATACTAGGTTAGTATTCCATATTACAGAAGGGTAAAACAGTAAACTGATGGTTGATCCACTTAGGGTAAGGCACTAAGCATCCTTATAACCTTGGGCAAGTTATTTAATCTTTCTATGACTCAGCTTCTAAGATGTAAAATAGAAAAAATCTCCCTTTATCTTACTGCCTATCTTCCTTTTTTGCCCTCAGTTTAAACTTCAAGTTCAGCGGGTTCAGGACTATCTCTTAATAAGCATCTTGTAAATGGACAGTCTTGCAGGGGTTCTGCAACGAGCATAGCTCACTTCTGTCCTGGGACGTGTCTGTGTTTTGCAATCTGTTTTACATAGCCGGTAAGCATCAGCCTTGCTCCACTCTCAGACCTCTCTAGACTATGGAAAGAGATGATAAGAAAGCCTAAGATAATCCATATGCATGGACGGCTTTAAAAGATGATTAACTCAGGTTTATAATATACATTGATCATTTAAAAAGAAAAAAAAAAAAAAGGTTGGGACTCAGACAGCAAGCTTCCATCATAATTGTGCTGTAACCATATATGTTTGGTGATATTGCAGTGTCCTAAAGTCGTATCTCACTTTGTGCTGTGCATAAGTTTTTGTAACTCTACAACATTTAAACTCAGACCTTAATAACCTTGTATTTTTAAAATGTAAATATGGGATGTTTCAGTAATTTATTCTTTAAAAAATTTGAATCAGGAAAGTGTCTAAGCTGACTGTTTTGTAGTTTGTTTTTGTGAATCATCACCTTTTGGTAAAAACAAAGTTGGTCAAAAAATTTCCTATGAATTGAACTGTTTAGCTAACTTCCCTTATCTTTTCTGCACCGCCTGACCTATATTTTTATTCTGTGCTTCACCGAACTTTCTGCTTAAGGGTAGACTGATAATCTCCTTGATGCTATCCCTAATTTTCTCACTACAGGGAGCTAAAATTTGATGATGTTTCCTCTTACTTTAACAGTAGTTAAATACCTTCTGAAATAAAGGGAGGGGGCAGGGAGGCTGAGAAGTTTCTTGTAGCATGACTCTTAGTCTTGGCATATTCAAGAACTTCCATAATAGTTTTTATTACACTCCTAAACACTTGAAAATAGTGGGGAATATAAAATAAGGACAAAAACTAAGGAACATCTCATGTATTTAAGTTGATCTCATCTAGATCAAGATTCTCTCAGCTAAAAAAAGAACTGCTGATATGAACATAATAATTAACCATCACCAGAAAGTATGAGAAAATGAAAGTGTCTCACACTGTCCCTGGGGGAAGGCAAACTTAGAGGCACTAGACAAAAAGAAGTATGCCAGAGGTGTGGAATGCCTGCAGGTGCACTTCATAGAGCCGTTACACCTGGGAAGGCAATTCTCATAATTTTCTTCTTGGAATGAGTCTCAACAAATTTGTGACTAAAAGTACCCACAAACTGTGTGGCAGAGAGTGGGAAATTCCAACTTTGGCAGCTGATGGTCAGTCGCTACAAACTCAGTATGTTGCACATGAGTATTTTTACTTAATCAGCATCTGAAGTCTGAATGCAAGAACTAAGGCTCGGGGCTGACTCCTGTTTTTGTTAACTCAAGTTCTAGTACCAAAAATGATACCGCTCACTGTTTTATGAGTTTGGTTCTGAACATGCAGGGATGAAATGCACTTTTTTTTTGTTGTCATTTGAGTAAAACATACCATTTCTACTTTTCTTTCTTCTCTTTTTTCATTTTAATAGAGGTATATTTTGCAGTCCTCCAGTCTGCGAGCAGTAAAAAAAATAAGCACTATACCAACTTGTTTATCACAGCTATCAGTGCACTTGTTTGCGTGAGATTTCCTGTGTTAACAGAAAGGAAACATACTAATAATAGATGGCAAATACTTGTTTTTGAATTTGTGCAACTGGGCTTACTATTTATATTTTGTACAAATTAAGTTACTGTGCGCTTGGAAAGAAAACACTGAGAATTCCAAATCTAAAGTGAAACAATGTGCCTGTCACTAAAGACAGCTTTTCACCAACATCTAAATTTCATTAAAGACACAGAGAACACATTTAGACACCTGCAACTACAAGATAAAAATCCATTAGCTTTGAGTAAAGGTCAAAGATATGCTTCAATAACTTCAGAAGAAAATGTCTTAAAATAAACTTGCACTTTAAAGGCAATAACAACAAAATAAGGTAAACTAACTTGAGGAATTATTTCAAGCTGCTGTTTGGGAATCTAGGAGTCTTTTTTCTTCCCTAATATCTCTGTACATTCACCAACAAAAGCAGCTTATTTCCCAACCACATACAACAGTCTCCCTACTAAATGGTCCTAATAAATATTTATTTCTTAAGTGCCATAGGTTTATTTATTTTAAGTGATTATAAACATTTTTCAGGTAAATGTTTTGTAAAAGTGCTCAAGCCTAATAATTTGTATGAGGTTACATTTTGACATTTAACCTTGAATTTGGTCACATATAAGGTTTAACATCACACCTATACTCCTTTCAGTACATAGCAGAAGAACACTTTCCACTTGAATGTCACCTTGATCCAAAGGTAGCAGCCTTCTGCTCCACACCTCAGATATTATTTAACAATGCCTCTACAATCCTTTGCCACTGGGCTTTTTGTTTCCATTACCAAATTCCCTAATGATTACTTCTCTTCCCGTTAAGCTTAACTGAACATGTTTGATCTTCCACTCATAGGAAAGACTATCCCAATACAGGCTGAAAACCTACTGTGATTCACCTGCAGTTGGCCATCCAAGGATTTTGCTACATTCAAGTGAGAATTTGGGAGTAAAGTATCCTTCTTAACTGATCTCTTCTAACTAAATACTTCCAAAGCTAAATCAGTGACAGCTAAGTCAAAAGTCATTGTAAGATTCTATGATAATTATCTGAGAAATAAATAAATAAATAAAATTTTCTCAGACTGGAAAAATACCTTAAGCCAGATTTTCTATTTTAGACATGAATGCCTCATACATTCTTGCAAATATATGATATATGCATGCAAATCAGATCTTTACATCTGCCTACTTCAGGGTGTAGATATTTGTCTATATATGTGCAAATAAGCAAGTATCCATGACTAACAGTGAAAAACAAGTAAATTAAAAAGACATCCATGTCCTTAAATCTGAAATGAATTCTTTTATACATTTTATCTCCTGTATTTTGGGCAACATTAAAAGCTGATTGGTGGATTTTAACATGGAACTGAGAATGGATTGCGGGAAATACCTAAGTCTGGCTTTGTCGTTGAGACACTAGACCATATGAGAAAGGTGAATCTTGACAGCCTTGTGCAAGAGAGAAATCAAATCTCTGAGACCAGACTGAAAAACAAATTCACTAACAAGCAAATAAATAAAAAGTAGACTCTCTCTGTGTGAATTGTATCAAATTCTTTTCTGGCTGCAATTATTAGCTGAAAAGTGTGAGGAAATATATGTAGCCATCATAAAAATGGGCAGTAGGACTACTCAGAAAATAGTCTAATTTTTTATAAATATTCAAGTTTTCATATTTTTTTTGAGAGAAGATAAATCTTTTCACAAAATCTTAATGAAAATTCTGATAAAAACTAAACCCTAAAACAGGAATAGAAAAAGTGTCTGTCCATGACAGGTGAGTGGGCAGACCTGCACACAAGGCTATGGAATCAGTCTTTCCTTTTCCCCAGTAATTGTTTATACTAAGTATATCACCTATTAACACCTAGTAAATTGCTGCCCAGCAAAAATCTCTTTGTAGGGACCATTTCTGCTTTCTTCAAGGTTTTCCCAGCCAGTCAAAACATCACCAATGGGGACTAAGTTCTCCTGTTAAGTTTCTGAGGAAAAGTAACAAAACTCTTTCCTCTTTAAAAGTGGAGTCTGGACAGTGGAAATAGCAAAGATTATTTCTGGAGTACTCAGTAACGTTTCATGCCATGATAGTCTCCTATTGCTGTCTGTTTCTGCTCTCCTCTCAGTAGTCTCTTAGCCCAGAAGAAATGACAGTGAAAAGGTAATAGAAATTAAAATCAATTCTCAAAACATTTGAATAGTAAAAATGGCATTTGAACAGCAATACAGATAGAAAGAATGCTTCTGAGATCTATCTAATTGTGGTAAAGGCTTTTTAATGAGAAATAGTACGTCTCCGTGCTGCTTCATAATTCACTGTGCCATTCTAGATGCCTCTATAGCTTAAGTACAATAAAATTTTAGTAGGATTTTGAACACTCCCTAAGTTAACAGGTAAATCGATTTAATGCTGTAAAACGAGATGTAACTCTAGAGATTTTAAATAATTTAATCAGGTGTAACCATTTCTTCTAAATTTCTGTGATATTTTCTATCATGCTAAAAAGCACTACAGCTTATCCAAACGTGTGGCTACAGGCAGCAGCAATGACTGAATTCATTTCATGTGCCTGTTGCTGAGCAGTAAAGTCATTCTGCACAAGCCAACACAAGCTTAGGAAACTACACAAACCTCTGCACCGATCAAAACACTGCTCAGATTTGGCCTTCGTGTATCTACTATAGCAAAACCACAAGATTTTGATGGGAAAGGGAATACTTTCTTTTTTATATATATTTTTTAGACTAATTCTAGGCTAAAATAGTAATTTGTTTATACTCTCATGCCTACAGCTGAAAGTTTGCCATTGATTTGCCATTGACTGGCAGGCTGAGAGAGCTAGGGTTCAGCCTGGAGAAAAGAAGGCTCAGGGGAGACCTTATAGCAGCCTTCCAGTACCTAAAGGAAGCCTACAGGAAAGATGGGGAGGGACTCTTTACCAGGGCGTGTTGTCATAGGACAAGGGTTAACAGTTTTAAACTGGAAGAGGGTAGATTTAGATTAGATATTAGGAATAAATTCTTTACTGTGAGGGTGGTGAGACACTGGACTAGGTTGCCCAGAGAAGTTGTGGATGCTCCATCCCTGGAAGTGTTCAAAGTCAGGTTGGATGGGGCTTTGAGCAACCTGGTCTAGTGGGAGGTGTCCCTGCCCATGGCAGGGGGGGTGGAAATAGATGATCTTCAAGGTCTGTTCCAACCCAAACCATTCTATGTTTCTATGATTCTATGATTTTAACAAGAGATCACATATTTTCCACAATCTCTTACGGGTACACAGGGACCATCTTGAAAGTCCAGAAAAAAGCATACACATTAATTTGGATTTGGAGGGAAAAAAACCTTGATCAGATTCACCCCGCCCCCTTTTGATGGAACTACCATAAGCTCCTTTAGCAGTTGCCCACCTTTGGTGATGGACAATAAATAACTAAGACTCTGAGACTATTTTTCCATTTGCCCTGAAATATGTTTTGCAGTAGACAAGAGTTACCTATCACCAGTGCTGCTCTAGTCCTTAGGCCATACTCATTGTTCAAGGCTCACTAAATACAGATCACTTTAGGTTGTGGGTTTTTTCTCAAATGAAATGAGTTTGTGTTTATTTTGTATTCTATTGTGCACCCTCCTACATGCCCACCCACTATTTACCCCATGTGGTAACACAGCAGAAAAACAAGGCTTGCTGTTGTCCTGGGAGTTTATTTTATGTTATCGCTAGTTTGCATTTTATTAACTGGGGCCCAGGGGGGACATGACATTGCCAATATTTGTGATTTTGTTGTAAGTTTTACAATATATAGCCCTCGCATTTTGTGGGGAAAAAAAAACCAAACACAGAAAAAAAGACCTTGGGAATGATAAAATCTCAAATACTGGAAGGTTGGTCTAAAAGAATACACATGCATACTTATACACAAATAGTTGCATTGCTTTTAAAAATTATGCCGCTTTTTAGCTTATCTTATTATTTAAAAGCCTGATTTGTGATTTTGAACACTTGTGGTTGGCAATATGGGGTAGTTTAGCAGAAATTGCCTGTGTTTTACGTCCTTCCAGTGGGGATAAAATAGAGTAGAAGGATACATCATTTGCATAAAATGGGAACATGCAGTATAGTTAATCTGAATCCTTTTAGAAATCTTTTTTTTTTCCTTTATTTTCCTCATTATTCATTGTTTACCTCTGTACTGATAGATTCTTGCCTTTTATTTGCAGCCTAAATGAAGGCAGGATATTAAAGTAATCTTCCCAGAAACCCAGTCCTTGAAAAAAATTATACTGCTTGCTTTGAGTTGCTCCAACTTTCCTATTCTTAGGCAAGCTTGGAAAACTCCAAAGTCTTCTAGGTTTACTGAGCACTAAAAACTCATTATCTATATTGAATTAGTTAACATTGTCTTTTGAAAGGTTAATAAACATTGAACAGAATGGTGGATAGCCATATTTTACGCATCCTGTTACCCCTTCAGTTTCACATTTAGAGTTTTCTGCCTTTACCTCAACATGTTACCTTAATTACTTTTGATGAAACAATTTTCCAGCTGCAGTTGTTTTGCTTCTTTAAAGAAAGGGGGTTTGATTGGCATTTGTAAAGGAAGGTAAATTTCAAACAATATTTAAAGAGAGAAAATGTCTGTTATGTAACTAAAAAATCTAAAAATGGAAACAGTTTTTAGTTATTAATATGGAATTTTTAGAGCATGAAACAAATGGATCCTATCATGCATGAATCAGTATGAACTACTGAACATACCTTTTTATTCATTGCTGCATAAATATTCTGTGACTGATTATGATTTGTAGTGAATTAAAGAAAAGAAAAGAAAATCAAATGGCTATAGAAAAGGATACCTGGATCTACTGGTAAGTTTTATGTTTTTTGTGACATGCCTTGACATCAATGAGATGGGAGGAAGGGACAATTGGTACTGATTTAGTGGTACTGTGGCTTGGTAAAAACCTACAAATTTGACAACACCTAGATAGCACCATTTGTACCTTCTAAAAGACTTTCTTGTGTCTGTTTGGATGCTGTTTACTCATATTCACATTTGTAAGTTTTGTCCTGATCACTGAAGTAATGAGAAAGTAAATCTATCGGGATGAGCCCAGTGCACTCAATACCAGCAGCACAGACCGTAACACATCCACTGAGTGTATTTATGAGACATGTCTACACTGTTCTATCAGCTTTCTCTTGAGACCCATACTCATCCTTAGACATAAGCAAAGTGAAAGTGCCCCAAGGTGAAGGGATTCTGTCTGTATCTATGCTGCTTGACCCAGGCACGAGTTGCTTCAGACATGCTGATTATTCCACAAGACTTTCTAGCAGCCCTGAGAAATCTCAGGTAGCCCTTGAGTTGCGCTTCACTTGTGATCCCTCAGGCTGTTTGCCATAAGGAATTCTGTCTGCCTCTCACCATTATCTACCAGCTTTTCTGATTATCAGGAAAATGTGGGAAGGAGGGAGAGAACATGAATCCAGACCCCTAGGCTATTAGCCTTCTCCAGTTTCCAAAGAGCTGTCTATACCTGTATCTGGCAGCATACAATAAAACAGCATAACAAGTACCTGCCTCACAGGCTTAGCCTGCCTGAATCCTTGATGGAACATGATGGCCTTTCCCACTGGAGATGGGACAACCAAGTTATCCCACAGTCACTCTCCATCACTCCCTACCTGAACATTCTCTTGCAGAAAGCTTTGCAGCGGGCCTTAGAATAGCAGAGCCCACGAGTCCTCAGCAGGGCCTGGAGAGATGGAAAACCCTCACGGAGCTTTTCTGTGGAGGAAAAAAGTGTGAATTTGGAGGAAAGGTACCTGCAAGAGCACCAAGTCAGGAGATAAGCTGTAGGTTGTGGGAAATTGTGCCAGCATGGCAACTCAGAGCTGTACAAGAGGGAGGAATAGGGAAGTGGATTGGATGATATGGGAGAAGGTGACAAGGAGGTTCCGTGTGGCACCGTATCTCAACAATAAATGACTGCTCTTCTCTCCCTGCACATCCCTGGTTTTGGATGCAAGTTGCAGGCAGGACTCTTACCACTTCAGAAGTGACGCAAATGAGCACAACTCTGCTGGGTTTTGGGAAAGGTTGGGAGCCAGGCCCGGGCTGACCCCACGCACCACAGGCCTGTGGTCACCCACCACCAAGAGACAAAATGGCCGCCGGCTCGGGGAGGGGCACAGCGCTGCTGAGCGGAGATCTGTCATTGGCTGGTGGCAGACCATGCGCCAGGGAAGGTGTTGCCAGGCAGAACAGGGCCTCCTGGCAACGTGGGGCAGGGGAGGATGAGGGTGAGGTGGGCAAGGAGAGCCCGCCGCCCCTCAAGGCCCAAGGAAAGGGGAATGAAGCCACCAGAACTGTGTGGGTCTGTCTGCTTGAAGGTCCTCTCCTGGCTCTGGCTGTCGTCGGTCACACTCATAGACTGTCCCCATGGACTCTCAGGAGAGATTCCTGGCAGTGTGGGTGGGGGCCATCCTGCCCAGCATATAGGTTGGCAATACCAGCAGCCGAATAAATTTCCATTGTAGGCATTTTTATGTGGTACTGTATGCTTCCAGGGATACTGGGCCATGGAGTAACCCACATCTCTCTGTGGGGAAGGTGGCAGCAGTCTCAGTCAGGGGTCTGGCCAGGGAAAGGGTGAGGACAGTGCTTCTCCAGTGCACCTCAGCCACGTGGCTCTGAAAATGTCCCTCAGGACCACCCCAAGACCAAAGGGAAGTGGGCAGCCAGGCAGCGTGGTATCAGCGTGCTGCCTGTGGGGTGATCTTACAAGGCAACCACAGAAATCGAGATACTAAGCCTAGTAATCTGGAGGTGTTCATTTTTTGCGACTATGCACAGACATCATGTGTATATAAAGGGAAGATCTCTTTCCGTGGTGTGTAAAAAGCAAAGTAGCAGGTATATAGAAGAGCATATGAAGTTTCCTTATTCCTTTACCCACTGAAAACTTTACATATGTAACACAGTATGGTGTATATGCTTGCAAAACATATATTTACATCATTAGTCATTCACAGAATAATGAATTAATTAAAATCAGAATATTTCTGATTTCAAGATGAAGCAGTCCTGTTTGCACTTTTTGTTTAAAGGGAAATGCATAGGTCAGACTTTATATCTGGGATTAACATTAGTCTCTTAGTTTCACACATAGATTAAAATCTTAAAACTTTGTGGCTAAATCTCACTACCTCAAAAAAAAAAAAAAAAAGGTATAGAAATCCCCTTTATCTGGTCTCATTTGTCCTTCACTGCTTGTGATGAATATCCTACAGCCATCTGCAGAGCACCTAGCACTGCCAACAAAATTCAGACCTGGGATTTTCTATTGTTATACCTCCGTTAAAAAACATAAAAGCGGAAGCAGAAGAGAAAAAGATGCTGAGGAGCAGCACAGAGGAGCTTTTGACTGGTAGTTCCATGAAACACTCCTATGAAAAGTTATGCCAGGCTCGGAAACAGACATTAACACTTTTCTACCACTACAAGTGAAAGGAAGCACCCATCATCTATATATTCCTACAGCAAGGAAAGTGTGGCACATGGATAGCTCCACACGGCTCCATGCAAAAACTTTTACACTGTCAACCACTCTGGCTGTGACACCACGC
>NW_009649190.1:1815905-1844720 GCF_000708025.1 Charadrius vociferus | reverse complement strand
GTATATTAACATGGATAGAGTAGCCATCAATTCTTCTGTACAGGCTGAACTCTTGCAAATGAGCAACTCATGAAAAATAAAACTCTGCCAAACAAAGAAATCTGGCAGCGTACTAAATAAAATGTAGTATAGCTTTTCTGCAAATCAAAGAAATGCAATTGCTAATAAAACCCTAAAAGGAAGGCTTTTCTAGCAGTAGGCAGATCAAGCCTAGAGAAGGAAAGAGATAGGAAATGAGAAGAGTTGGTTTCTCTTGGCTTATGATCAGGCTATTTCAAGAAACGTTTTCTTTCCTGAAAGTCAAGAAGAAGAAAAAGGATGGAGACAAACTCTAGCGGGTTCAGGCAAGGTTTTATAGCTCGCTTGCTCTGAAAGCACATGAAATGTTGGGCTGTTGCCGTCTTGAAATAGCTAGATGAACCCAATGCTTTTCTCCCTCTGCCTAGTGGTTATCTCAGCTGGGTACTCTAGAATAAAGTATCTTCTCTCTTCTAGCATTTTTCTGTGAGGTAACCAATTTATTGTTGCCATGTCTTTTTTTGGTAAAGACAACATAGCCCAATATTTTATGTGTGAATGGTCTTCACATCTGTGTCTAGGTGGATTTAACACGTTAGTAGTAAGTTAAGTAATAGGTTAGGAAAAATAAGATGAGCTTTTCTTCCAAAATATGTGCTTAATCACCTGTTTCTGAAAGAAACTTTGTTTTATTAATTGATTTAAATAAAAACAAGGTTTTAAAATCTCATTGGGACCTTAGCGTTAAAGACTTTCCAAAATTGAATTACTTTAAGTGTTCATATGTGGAATTAGTTGGAAAACTTCAGGAGAGATATATTAAGCTACGTCTTCTTGTTAGAAGTCCATTATCCAATAAAACCCAGATATTCTTATCCAGCATGAAAGATGATACTGCCTTATATCATGTTTTCCTTTGGCTTCCATGTATTTATCTTCTCCTTCAAATTCTAACCTGAATTCATTAATTCTATCAAGGAAAAACTTACAGATTTATTTATTTCCCTGGATCAGCTTTTTCACTATTCCTAAGTATAAGCATTGCATTTGTCATCCTTTCAATTTATTACCACTAGCTTGGTAATATTTACTAAGAGTCATCATTATCATATGCACAATTGGGGGGTGGGGTGGTGTGTCAGAATCAAGGGATAGACATTACGTGCTTCTCTCAACTGGAGTTCAGTAATCTCCTGAAGTTCCCATTCTGATTTCCCTATCTTTATTCTGACTATTAATCTTGCCTTTAGTCCTGACGGTGAAAGTCATCATCCTAACTTAAACCAAAGCACTCCTTGCATTTCTGGAGCCAAATCTAGATGGTGCGCTGTCTTTAACCCCAATTCCTGACCTTGCAGCCCATCTTTCCTTTCCCTGTTCTCATCTGCTTTGTATAAACTGAAGAACTTTGTTTGCCTGAAGATTCTGCCTTTGAGGCAGATAAAGATCCAAACCACCGCAGAAAGCTTTGTAATGAATGCCAACACCTTGAACTACACTCAGGAACTAATTAGCAGTTGATGTAGTAACAAGTCAAGAAGCTGTTAATTCACACTAAAAAAAAAAAGTCAGGTCTACCTGGGGAATTCATTGTCAACACACTCATTTAGACAGATGTTTACAACTGGCACGCACATACAGTACATGTGTACACAAAACTCTGTCATGGACTGTGTATATACACACGCTTAAGTTTACAGGTGATACTATATCACTAAAGTACAACAAAGCATAATTTCTTGAGTAGGACTTCCCCTGGTTTAAGAAAACGGCACTTACTTTACTGGGAAAGATGTTCAGACGATGGACATATTAATTGTTAGTATCCTGCAGGGATGACTGCTTGTACGTTCTTGAGGAACACACTGACTGCTGTAGGTCACAAATCCAGTTTACATCTTTATTTCCAGCAACCAAAAGGAGTCAGTCTTCCCTCGTGTCACTTTGAGACAAAATCCTCTCCATGAGCAATGCATGCCAAATGATATGGAGATAATACATAACTGGATTTGCTGCATTGGTATAAAAAATTGAGAATGGTCATGTCTTCTCGTGACACTCCCAGTAGGTTATGCAGGTTTACCGTGCTGTAGTGTTTTACTTATAGCAATGTAACTGCTTATAATTTCAACTAAAGCACAGCAATACTTTTTAATAGGTCCTGTGTACTGTAGTTGCTCTGCTGTCATGCTCCCTGGTGCTCCACAGACCCTGGGAGTTTCTATGCGCTGTACTCTGAATTCCTTTCAGAAAGTAATGCAATTGCGTGGCTTAGAATCAAGGCAGATCTTTCCCATGATTCTTTTTACTTCATCCGTCTTAGCACCATTTTCAAAGAGCTGCTAAGTAGCGTGGAGAGACCACCAGTGAATGTCACAGTCTCCTTGAACAAATATAAACAAATTGCCACCAGCAAATCTGTAGTCAAATGATGGCCTGTACCTCAGGGCACTTTACAAGATCACTGAAAGCACATCGTTCCTCCTCCTACATATTTTCTTCAAGTAAATGTACGGTATGGTATATTGCTTTCAGACTCAGCCAGCAAAATCTGACTAGTGCTGCAGGTAATCAGTCTCAGATCTTCAGGACGTCAAAAGCCGATTTCCTAGAAATGTGCTGAGTTCCTCTTGGAGAGGTAGCGACAGAAATCTGCATATGAGTTCCCCTCAGCATGAAGAATGGAAACCTCTCAAAAAATATTTTGCTGCTTATCAGTAGCTAGTCTGGTGCTTAGTTTGGTGCAGGCAGACAAATCATCACATTTTTTTTTAGTGACAACGAGCACAGTTCTGAAGAAGATACTATCCTCCTACAGTGCAAAACACGGCACAGAGACAGACGTAGGTCCACACATAAGTAACTATGAATGTGTTTGTATAGTTAGGATTATATAATTATGCTGAAACCACTGATGCAACAGAGACTTTTTCTTTTTAACTTCCATCCCTTGTAATTCACAGATACATAAAGGTGATGATCCATGGTACTACAAGGCTCGATTAATCAGTACTAGGTTACTGTTCATATGGTGGTTCTAGAAAGGTTCTATATAGCGGATCTCTGTAAGGTGGGGTTTTTTTTTTAATTGTATTTGAGAAATGGAATTTCTGCTGTGATGGCAGCAACACTAAGGCATTGTTCTTTCAACTAGTCATCCTGAAGATCCAAATTATCTTTCATAACCTTGGTTCATGAAGCATTTGCTGGACACTTGCACAGGTAAGAACATCTATATCTGGGCAAACACCCTGTTTCTGACAAGTCCGCGTGTACATATTCTGGTATAAGAACAAGACAAAACTGCAGCACTGCTTCCTCCTGCAGCTCAGGAATGTCTTCATGCTAGAAAAACTTCAGTGGAGTCTTATTACATGCATTTGTCCAGTTGCCTTTTGAATTCATGTAATATTTTAACATCCACAATGTTCCGTGCCAAGGAGTTTCACAATTTAAATATACACCGTGTGAAAAAGTATCTCTACTTGATTTGATTTTAATCTGTTACCTGCATAGGAATAAAGAAGGTCTTTACAGCCCAAGTGGCTGTGGAATAAAAATAGTGTATTTGAAAGATTTAGGAATAGAAGGAAGATACTGAAGCTAGAAGTGGAAAAGAAGTATTTTTCTGTTGTGATATGAATTTGCTTTTGTTTTAATTACTATGATAAGACCAAAGGAGAAATGTTTTTGCATAGATTGCAGCAATAAATAAGCATCTGCTAAGCATTTCCCCCAGATGTTTTACTTGGCATATTACAGTCCAGCTGGAACTATTCTTTCTGGAGAATGACCGAGTATAGGGTTTACGTATGGCACCATGACACGATTTCAGGCACAACCATTGTAGAAAAAAGCACAGTATGGGTGGGTGAAAACTCTATGCTGGAATCATATACGGAGCTCCTGGCTTGACTTATTAGATGGATTAGAGCATTCTCAGAGTAGTATAGGGCACTCAGGTAAGGAAAGGGCTGCCCCATCATCCAACAAAGTTATGTGGAAAAACCTGGGAGAACTTAGACATCTGTTAGTTGCTCTATGATAAGTATATTTCCCTTTGTACTTTGCAGCAGCTCAATCTAGCTCACATCTCAGTAAACCTATTTGCAAACTTCTTTTAGTACCTTGCATTAAAATTCCATAAGATTTGCCAACAAATAAGCATTCAACGTAAAAAGAAAGCTCTTTAACATGAGAGGACTCCAGCTAACTCGCCTCATATATGAAATGTACAGTGCTCGCCTCAAATACGAAGTGTACAATGGACCTTGCGAACCAGGACTTAATTATTCTGTTTTGTTCCCATTAAGAATCTGACACACAGATTTTCTATAAAAACAAGTAGGAAGGTCTACGACTTTCATCCTTGCTAGGCATAATTCCCTATTTCACTCAAAAAAAATTAAAAAATAAAAAGTAGTATATGTAGAAGAGTATATTTGTCTATAAGGCTACCTGTATACTGGGTCAATACAGTATTCCCTTTGTATGTGTTAGCATCATTTGTTTCCTTTGTTGATACAATGATTTTGTTATTTTTGCTGTCAGTAGCAGGGGTGATAATGGATTTGTTATTCATGGAATTATCTATCTATGACTGGGAAGCAGACCTGACTGTAGCACTCGTATTTCTATAATATATCTGTAATTATGCATTCGGGAAATTTGACAGCAAAATGTCAAAACAAAAGCAGATTTGCTCTGTTGAAGGTACTTGAAGACAAACAGCGTTACATCAGAAGCTTGTATCTGGTTCAGACAGGCTATTTACTGCAACCAAAAAAATAGCCTTTCAAATTACTTTCAGCCTTCCATACCTCAGGTTAAAAGGCTACTGTTGTGCTCTGTCACTTACTTATCAGCAGAATAGGGGGCAAAGATGAACAGGAGTCACCAAAAGAGTTAAAGGAAACGATCACTTCAAAAACCTGATTTCCTGTAGCTTTGAAAAGTGAGGGTTTCCTTCAGTAGCATTTAATAGTTACAGCTGAGTACATCTCCTTCTTCACAGGCATTGCTAACACCCATGTGCGGCATTATTGATTTTCACACAAGAGAATGTCTGCTTGCTTGTTGGAGCTACAGTAGTGCTCACAGGAGGCTGCACCAAGCTCCAAAAAAGCAGCAGTGACAAATTCCCTCGTTCTTCGCGCGGGACAATATATTCCCTTCCCTTACCCTCCAATACCTACAGTCTGACAGCTTCATACATCGATGTTTATGAATCACCGAACACGCAGTGGGAGTTAATTCTATGAAAAAAATAGAAGGTGATACATTTCAGATTACGGCTGAAAGTGGAGTTTAATTGTTTACCTCGGAGGAAGTTAACACCAAAAGAGTTTTGATCACCAAAAGACTTTAGGTTTAATGCATTAAATTTTTCAAAAAGATACCATTTCAATACCGTTATTTGCAATAAGTGTAACAAAATTGTAATTAGCACTAACATCAAGCTGAATCTTTTGCTAGAATCTCTTACATAAGCGGTTAGAAAAGACTGACAGGGAAATTAGGGTTTCTTGCTACAGACGCAGGTGTGACTTCGGTACCTGCATTGAAGGTTTCCATCAGACCGAAGTGTAAAGAGACATCTGAGCATTCAGTCTGGAAAATCTATGGTGGCTGTCACACAGCGCTCTCTCTCTTCACCTTCTTAATTCTTATTTTGCTTTTGACAGTTGGTAAGTCATCTTTTTAATGGCTCACCACAGTTTTAATGCACAACTTCAGACCAAATTGTTTGAAACCATGACTTAATTCATGGAATCTATTAAAAAATGTGTTGACAGCCTTCATTCCAGGAAGAAAATGTTAATTACTTGTATCACAGTAGCACTCAAGATTCAGGCCATATTGCCCTAGATTATAGATATGCATAGTTCTTGTATCTGACTGTTTTTTTCTCAAAATGGAATTGACTGATGTGAAGTATTGCCACACTTCTTTTGCACACTACAGAGCTAGCTGTTATTATTGTATGGGTGAGGAATTCTGTCACGGGCATGTTAAGTGAACTATCTAAGGTCACAGAGAGGTCTGTGACAGAGCAAACAATCACCTATGGCCGTGTCTCCTGAGCCTTTCTCTGGCACAGTAAGAATCACCTTTCCTGAGGACATAATGTCCGTATGATAGTAGATAAAGCATACGATGGAGAAACATGACTTAAAATCCAGCTGTTCCTACCTGATGTTTTGTATTCTGAAGATCGATTTTGAGACATCCTTGGGTTTGGGTCTCAGAAAAAAATACTCTGTGAGTCCACCAACCTCAAAATGCTTCCAACTGGGCATTTAAAATCTGGGGCACCCAGATCAGCGGCTGTTTGTGAACATTTGCTCTTACAACTGTGATTTGACCTATATGAGAGAGTAATTCAGAAAATGTCTGGAGTCTTGTTTTGTTCAACAGATCTGTAACTGATATGGGCTAATGAAATATCATTCACCATAGTTCCTAGCCAGATTCACAACAACTTCTTGGTCCATCTGTTCACTGAAGACACAGCATTTTACATATCTCTTTGTACCCATATTTGTAAAGTCTGTATTTAACTTCCTCCACTATATTTATGGTTCTTTCTCAGTCAGATATACAGAAACAAGTGGATTCAAGAAACAGAAAATAATATAGAATGGGTGCAATAAGAACATAAACCCCCATCTCAAAAAAAAAAACCCAACCCAAACCAGCACGTTTGAATCTTTACTGAATAATCCTTTGCTGTTCAAAAATACATATTTATGTGAATTCACTTCAGAGTTCTTGCTCTTCTACCAATAACGAACCACAAATAGCTAAAGTGAACACCACATGAATAACGAATAGGCTAAATATTAATCATTCAAAATATTCACTAAGTACTTAGAATTTTTAACTACTTTAAAAGAACAACAACTTTGTTTGCTAATGATGTCTTAAGCAAAAAGGAAATGAAATGAGTAAGTAAGGATTTTATTTTATGCAACTTCTGTGGATGGTTATTACCAAGCTTTTACATATACATTTTTCTTACAGCTACTGGTTACATGTTGGAACAATAATGACATTTTTTAAACATGCTGCTCACTTATTCCTTAGAATTTCTGATTAATAACTTGTATTTCTTTGCTTATAACATATAGACAAAGGCAAAGACTCTATAAGTTAGTTTTTTCCCAACAAAACTATTTAGTGTACAAAAAATTGAAGCCATTTAAGAAAATGCCCCAAGTCCTAAACATTGAAGATTTTTATTGGTTAAAAGGATCTGCATGAAAGAGTTAAGTTTGTCTTCAGCACTAGGGCTGTTTTCTTTTATTGTCTTAACTGCCAGGAAATGAAGTCTGATTATAAAAGACTGATGGAAAAAATAAGTTAAAGCAGCCCACGTTTCATTTATGAATTTTTAAATAGAGATATACACAGGTAACTCTCTTTTTTTATACCTGGCCAGTCTGTACAGAAAGTGTGTGAATACATTTACTCGCAATAAAAAAAATTTGAATCCTCAAAGTGGTAGTGTCCCACTGATTTACTTTTCTTTCTTTTTTGAGTAATAGGCTGTTGGTGAAAAGGGGTTAAATACAGTTTCTAAATGAAGAAGTGTTTTATTGTGTCAAGTGTCAGGAAGTGAGTAGAGGTGCAGAGGAAAGAGAGAGCGAGAGAATAAGATCGTTAGAGCTGATACCATGAAGTGTAACATAAATTCAGAGATGACAGAGCAGGTGAGGTCTTTGAAATGCAGCCATCACAATAATGTCGCCTACAGCTGAGAATCCACAGAAGAAGAAAAAGAAAGAAGGAAAAAAAAAAGAAAGAAAGAAAAGAAAGAGAGAAAAAAAGGAGGGGAAAAAAGAGAAGAAAAAGCATAACCACAATACAAATGTGATCTAAATACAGAGCAAAAAATTTTCAAAAATCCTTTCTAGTAGGCATTGAGTAAAATAGTAAGGATATCATGCAGACCTTCCATGGGAAGTATGTCATGTCTCTTTAGCAAGTAACTTTCTTGCAATGCCAGATTCTATTTTATAGAATCAAATTAGAAACATAAATTGCATGAACATTTGGCCCTACACTTATTGTTACTTTGACTGTTCCTTTTATCTTGTCAGATACCACAAACTTTGACAAGTTTATTTGTGCTCACTGTGATAAATTCTCTAGTAGTGCACGTAAGTGTACATATTTGCCCCAGTAGAAAAATCTTATCTTATACCAGACACACTTTTTTTTTTTTTCATGTAAAGTTTCTTCATGGCTATCCAAAGAACTAATCACAGGAAATTTTCCTTCTTTGTCCTAGTGCCACAGTATTTCACCTCATAGGCAACACGTTACTCTTCTTAACTGTCTCAGCTACGTGCATCCCATTGGTTTTGCTGCCTGAGGGCAAAGTCCTGCAGTCAGGATTACTCAGACAAAGCACGCATTGAAATGAATAGGAGTATTACTCACATAATGCTAAAATCCCCTTGTCTGGTTATGCAAAGAAGTGATATACAAGGTGGGCCAGGTTTTCAGCCGGTATAAATCAGTGTAGCTCCACTACAACGGAACAGAATTAGCATGCTTCAGCCAAGGAAGTGGTGCTACATGTGCTGCACTTTCATACTATAAAGGAGATATTTGTAACATCAGGAAACAGGGTTGATGCTACAGTGGCCTTGTCAATTAAAAAAAACAAAAAAAACAGAAACTCAGAAACTTAAACAAAAAGTCTACTCCACAACGTTAGGACTCCTTCAGTCCAAACGTTGGATCTAGTTATGATGAGAGAACAAACCATATTTCATCAAAGAGCAAACTTTGCAAGGCTCATACAAGATTCATTCCTGTTTACATTACATGTCAGATTCCTAGCAATTTCTGTTGCTGTTAACGTACTAAGAACTCTGCTGCATCTTATGAAATCTATTTAAGTTTCAGAGTTGGGAAGAGGAGGACTACAAACTTTTTGGGAAAAGGATTAGAAAGAAAGGCACGAGAAGTCAGTGTGAAAAATGAGCACTATCTAGAATAACAGACAGTATGTCAGACTGTAAAGAAAAGAAGCAAGGCATGCTGACAAAATCAAAAAAGAAAAAAAAAGACTTTTCAAATTCAAACATCTACATGCTACCAAGTACTCTGAAACTAAAACAGTTTTAAAAATTTGCCAAAATAGGAAGCTACTTGTCACGCTTCAGTAATTTATATGCCATTTGCTTAGACAAGAAAGTCAACATGGGATGGTACTCTAATAATTAACATTGAACTTGTCATGTGTAAGCAATTACTTCCCTATTACCTTTTTCTATGCCACAAGCATATGTCTTATGCTTACCTATAATGGAAAACAAGGACAAAGGGCTAAAGAATAATTTTTAAAATACAGATATTTTCTAGAGCGGAGAATTTCTGTCCTACTGACTGTTTTCTAAACAGACATGATGAAAACAAGCCTCTGTTTACTTATTCTGTAAGACAAAATTGAAGCTGACTACTGCAGAAGATATCGGTGTAAAGCTTCAAGAAGAGCAGTGCAGTAAGTTCTAGTTTGCTTTCATTGACGGCTACTGCTGACAAAGTATCCTAATTTGGGAAAGGTATTTTGGGGAAGGAATTCTTTTATCCTGAAATCTATGCACCCTGATGAACCAGTTGGCCATTTAACATGTTTTCAAAGGGCTTTTTTAAGTAGATATACTGACTGGTGATATTTTAGACCTTCTCTCTACACACTACTCACCCAATATTTAGGATACAGTTCTTTTCACAGCTATTAACAGATAAAATTTATTGCTTTGAGCAGGAAAGGCTGGACTAAATGATCTGTAGAAGTCTCTTCCAACCTCAACTATTTTGTAATTCTGTGATCTGTTCAAAGGAATCACACTGTTCTTTTTAGTACTCTCTGTTTCAGGAAAAAGTTGAGCTCAGTTTTAAATGGTCTAAACTCCACCTTTGCTCTTACATACACTGTTTTTTAATAGCGAGGTGTCTTTGACAGCATGGAGTGACCTTGTGAGCTTTCCATTTCTGTAGTGCTTTCACTACTGCACTTGATTTGGCAGGGGAAAACCCCAGAATAACTAGGGGGGATTCTTGGACTTGAAATCTATGCCCTGATTCTTTTATTTCTGTTGTTATAAACTGTATTTCTGTTGTGTTCTATTTCTACCTGTGTTCTTACCTGTATTCTGCTATTTTTCAGTCTGTGTGACTTCTATAGTAAACAACACTACTTCCGTGCTGTGTTTTCTTCTCCTTGGCCAAGAGTATGTTCAATGAATTTGCAAGCAACTTCTCAAATTCTAGTAGAACAAATGGGGAAAAAGGGTCCCCGTCTTCCTTAATTACCCAGCTAAATCTGTGTCTAGCATATCACCAGGTTGCATCTTTTCCACCGCTCTTATGCGTGCCAGCTTTTTCTAATATACAGCATTTAGATCTGACGTATGGCACGAGTGGCCATTTTGGTTCTCTAGTGGCAAGGGACTACTTAGTGATAATAGAGTGCATTCGATAAGTACACAGAAAAAGCAAAGGCTTGATCCCAGATAAAAAGGATAACAAGACAGTTTAGTTGAAGAAGTTTTATTTCATAGACAGAGTGCTGGCCTTTGTGTAGGATATAAAGAATGTCTCACAGCAAGGAGGGACTACCCTACATAGCAGATGTGCCCTCAGTACCCAGGTCTCTGAGTACAACTACCTTCTGTGGACTTTGTGTGAAAAGCAGCTCAGCAGGGAGACAATAGAGCTCTTGTTGTTTCGTGATTTCTCACCAGAATTGGAGCAACGATGCTTATTTCCTAGTGTCCACTGAGCTCATCACCTACCTGCTCCTCTCCGTGACCTCATTTGTAACAAATCTCAGCTAAATCAGAGAGCATTCCTATGCAGCCCAGGGAGCATCATGGAGCAGGATCTCATATGTGCAATAGCCATTCTTGGCTACCTGCAAGCACATCTTCCTCTTTACAAAGGAGCCGGATGCTGCAGTGCTGGGTACCACTGACACTGGTGTTTCAGCTTGAATCACACACATTAAAGCAAGGGATATTCACAAAATTAGTTAAATATTTTCAGTAAATACAGAAATGGATAAAATAGTGAATGAGAAGGAAATAGATACAGCCCTCTAGAGTGTTTTATAACTTGACTAAAGGTATCATGGATAGCAGGGACTTTACAGGCTGTCAGCATTAACATTAGCAGTTTTTAACCATGACCTGAGCTCTGACAAGCTGTTTCCACACTGTCAGTCTCTCTGCTTGAGCTGGCAAGTCATATATAGTAAAACTGTCCAGACTTTATCTGTGCAGTTACTTAAAAAGCCTATCTGGTGCACTTGCCTGTCCCACCAGCACGAAGAGAGCCTGGAAAAGTCTGAGTGACCTGTTAATCTGAGCAATCTTATTGGATAGTTAAAAACAAAACATCAACATGCATCACCAGGTTGGCTTGAGAATCCTCACTGCCTTTCTATTTCAGCAGATTTTTTAGAAAATACCTCATTGCTGCTTAGTGCAGGCATTGATTAAAATATTTATTAAAGAATTAAATAAAAAGAATTTTCCCACCTACCCACTAAAATGTTCATTCAAAAATTTCGTTGAGTAGAAGGTACTAATGATTTAGGGATGCATATACTCTTGATTTTAAATATCATCTGGCCTTTTTTCTATGCCTGTGAATCCAGTAGCAATTCTCAAATCCTAGCTGCAAGCACGTTTGCTGGGCAGGGCGGGATGACAGCAACTGTGCATCCGGAACTGCACAGGAAGGAGACCTGAGGGTGCAGGATCTCAAGTGAGTTGCAGCATGGCAATTTTGCCAAGTCCCCAATCTGGACAGCAGACTAGACAACAGGGAACTCAGTTGCTCCTTAGTCTAGATACAACAAATAATGCGTAGATACTTTTACAAATCCTGAACTCACTCTGTTGTGCCAGGTTATATCTGAGTAAATTCCTTACTTGCTTCTTTAACCAAAAGAGGTACTTCATTTCCTAAAAGATCCTAGATTTTCATTAAGAATAAAGTTATATTTATAATTTCTAGCAGCACAAACCTCTGTCTGAACAGTATGAAAGAAGTTTATAATTTCATACGGAAAAGTTGGAAGGGTCAGACTTAAAGGTGAAGATTCTTGGTTACAACTAAAACAAAATGCCTGCTTAAGGTAATGTCAAAATAATCAACTCTTAAGTATTTATTTCCTTCTCAATAGCTGGACCTTAGAGGACTCAAGCTAGAAACCTGACATTTTCTTTCTAGGTACATATAGTACCATTGTTCTCAAGCAGAGTTCTTACTATTGTGTATACAAACCTTTTCCTATGCATAAAAGCACCCATCCCTTTATCCAGCTACTCCTTAACCCCTCGGCGTGGAGCCCCTCTCTCCACTTGAAGAACTGATGCATTAAGCCACCTACAAAGTCATTACCCACTCTGACAGGCTAGTGGCAAAGAAGAACCACAACGCACTGAGACAAGGATGGTTTTCTTGCCTTCCCCATTTAAAGAAATAAATCCCACATAGATTATTAAGTTGACAGACTGCGTGTACCTGTAGAGTACTGAAGGCAATCCTGAAGCCCTTAGATCTATAAGCAATAATAATGAGATGCTTACTTTCTTGAAATCTGCAAACTAAATAATTGTGTGAGTGTAAACCTGATGCTAAGAACCACGTATATGAACTTCTACATAATGATTACTACGTACACACATTGATCAATAGAGAAAAAACTTTGGAGCACAAAATTTCAAAAGCAGAAATGATAACTCATGTACTAGAGTTAGAATGTTCTTTTGAATTTCTTGCTTTCTAGGAGACTTCCTAAATAGAAAACTTTCTGCTCTCTCATGCAGTGCCTTTACATTAAGTCTCCACCAAAGCAAAACAAAACAAAACCAAACCTCCAATGAGAAATCAGAAGCAGATGCTTATAGAAGGGAAAAGCTATGCAAATATATGTTGGGGAGGTGTCTGAAAAATTCTAGTGTCTGCAATACTGGTTTAGCACTTCTAGAGACCTTCATCTGCCCAAATACCCTTATCAGGAGGAAATGTCAGATAATTCTCAGTGTTGGTAAAATTTTGAGTATTAGGTCAGCTGCACAGCAAGTTCCTTCCTCCATGATATTGGTGTGGGAATGTGAGGTCATGGCTACTGTGGTAGTATATACTTTCACGGGTTTTGTAGGGGCAAAAGATATTTTGCTTTGTATACTTCCCCAATATAAGTCCTGTTCCATCTCACAATGGAAGAGTTGGAAGCTTTCTTTTCTTTGAGCCTTGGTGAAACAAAATAATCTTGGAAGCGATGTTTTCTAAGCTCTAAGGCTCTTTTGCTATAATCCCGAATCAGTCCAAAGAAATCTAAACCAAAAGCTTAATAAGTTGCTAGTAACATTTCAATTGCAGATATAAGAAGATAGAATCTGATCTTCCACCAATAAAAACCTGAACAGTCCTTATTGAATTTAATTGAAGCAATGGATTCAATGCAATTTTTAAAATTAAAAAATATTTCTCTCATTCTCGTTTCAATAAGGTTATTTAATTGTGAATCTGAAAGGGATTTCTTTTCTCCCATATGTGGCATTTTTTGGTAAGTTGTTTGTTTTATTTTGTCCAAATGGTCGATGAGGACCATCAGATCCTAAGCCCAGATCTTCTAATGGACCTCATATGCTGAGACACAAGATGTCAACTCGTCTCATGTCTGAATTTCCTGCACAAAATCGGTGAACTCTGATTGTTATATTTGGACAACATCATCTGAAATGTAATGCTTTGAAAGCAATTTTGAATGTATAAAAAGAAAGTACAGAATTGCCAAATTATAAACCACTAATTATTATCCAATAGTGAAATGGCACAACATCATTACTGGATCTAAAAACACTAGCCCAAAATATTGGATCTTGATTTTCAGTTCCTAAATCTAAACAGAATCTAAAAGTTAGAAACTGTCTTTATTTATCTGTGGACTGGAAGGCAGTCATCCATGAAACAAAACCTCCTGAAATACAATTCCATCTGCAAACTTCAGGGTTCCCTCTGAATGTGAAAATCTACCGTTGAACTCTGTGTGTATGTACAGTAGACGCAACAAAAGAAATGACAAATGAACCATTTAAAGCAACCACACAGAAAATGGCTGGAGCAGATATTCGGATTTTTCTTGAGGTACATTCTCTCAGACTACTCAAGGTATGTGTGCTGTCACCTCTGAAAGGTAAGGTACTAATTATCGTAAATGTCTTTGTGTCCTCAGCCACCCGAACAGCAGAGCAAGCAATTGATAAATCAACTAAGCCCACATGTCTTCACATGGAGAATTATTGGCAAGGGAAAGTAAGATGTAAGATTTGGTTTTGTTTTTATTTTTATGTTTTTTTATAGTTTATGTGTAAATCTAGTCAGATTCAAGAAGCAATTTTTAATTAGTTTTATTCTGCTTTTAATATATTTTTTTTCTAGGATTACCTTTGTATGTGTAATTTTTTTATTGTGCACCCTCCAGGAAAAGAAATGCAGTGACTTTGAAAGGAAAGCACTGGAGGGGAAAGGTTTTTAGATCCTAGGGTTCCTTCTCAGTGTCATTCCAGAGTTAGCACAAAGGTCCCTTTTTGGAGCTGGTTGTTCAGCCATCAGACTGCTGTGAGACAGTGAAGCCAAAAGATCACAGAAAAAACAACAGCTGATACTGGAACTGGTCACAGAAAACTTCACGCAGGGGAGGTCATTGTTCTGAGGAGTGTCAACTGGCAAACACTTTGAAATCTGCATTTGCCACTTTGCAAGAAATTTCTTCACAAAATGTTCTTTGCCAGAGGTTAAGGAAAGGGGATGAACAAAATTTGTATTACTGGCCAACTTCATCAACTTGTGAACAGAATGGCAGCAACAGGCCAGCACACTTCTGTACCCTGAATACTGCTTTCCAAGTGAAGGACAGTAATTAGCTGAAAAATGCAAGGTTGCTGAGCTTTTCTTTAACATTTCTGAATTTATTTATAGTGAAGAAGAGCGTGTTCTAAATCTCAGTAGTCGCTTATATTAATGAGGGTTCCTCTAATCTTTTCCGTGCTGGAAATAAGGTGTTAATAGTTCTAAAATGAAATAGTACCTAAAACACAACTCAGTCATTTTCTTCATAGTTCAAAGTTATTTGCATAAGATATATCACCCTTTGCAAATATTTACTTTGCTATAGCCAAAGACACTGCAAATTATATGTGATGGGTTTGAACTCCCGTCTTTCACACTTGTCTTTGAGTTTGTGTCTTTCGCTCTTGCTGGGTTTCAGAAAGATGAAGAGAGAAAAATAATTTCTTTCTCGAATAAGATCCAACGTGGACTTCAAAGTGAAAGACCTGAATTCTACCTATAAAATTTGATTACAGCCTGATTAAAAAGATGGGGGGAAAAAAGGAGCTGTATTCATGGGCTCATTACAGGCACAAAAAGGGGATGCTCATACAGACCATAGAGAATTTAAAAGATTTATTTATGATGTATTACTGTAATTTTTAATTTAGACATGCAAATTTTTTAATTTGCACTGACTGCTTTGCCTTAATGGTTTTGATTAATACTTGGAGGTAGTGTTTGTGAAAGAGATTTATACTGTGATTCATCTGCAAAATAATCAAATCATTACCAGCTAATGACAAAGCTGTGAAAAATGATATAGATATTGTGTAACTCCCAGCTATTGCAGTGCACGTGAAGGTACCAGTACTTCCAGCAAATGTGGACTTGTGTTAATAACTGCTCAGAAGTTTGCTCTAGGTCCCTTCTAATTTGGTAACAAAAACCATTGATCTTAATAAAGCTGTCTGATAAAAGTAGCAGTGATTAACATCCCTGAACCCTACACTCTAGTGAACATGCCAAGGTTGGTGACGCCCCTTCTCTTGACCCAGAAAGGAAACCCCATAGAAATTTTGACCTATTTCTGCATTTAACTTCAGTACTCACAAACCATAAAGTCTTGTGATGGACAAGAGAGTCCTCAACAACAACAAGAGTAGATAATGTCTGTGGCTTTCATTATTAAAAATAAAAATAAAAATTATTGCCTGTAGCTTTCTAAGCGTTTTGCAATTATAGCTTTCTTGTTCCAACCATGGAATTTCCCCTTCATTTTCTTTTCTGGGAAATATTTTACTGTAAGACTAGTGAAAGAATCACTGGGCTGCTAAAATATGATATTTTTTGCAGCACAAGTGCATATACACGTGTACATGCATAAACACTCATGCACACAAAGTCCAGAGTTTTAGAACTGTCTTTGGCTGGAGGCAATTTCAAAGCAAACCCATACAATTAGCTAGGAAGATATTGTTTTGCTTGACTTCAAGCTACTTTTTGTGGATTTATAGCAGATTTTCCCTGTTTTTTTTTTTTTTTCAAAAAGATTTTCCTAAAGAGTAGATGAATCAGAACTTTCTGCTGAAAAACAGGAAAAAAACAGGAAGAGAAACTAGTTGCTTACCAGCTTGTGAATTTACACCTCTAGACCAATCTAGATCAACAGATGTAAACTAGAGTAGTTCTATTAAAAACAGCAAAGCTATATGGCTTTAAACCAGCTGCTAATATGGTGCCGTTGGTTCCATGGATCTAAGGATGCAGTTTCACCTCAGCACTTCAGTTCAATTCAACTGCATGTGGCTGCCTCTCTCCTTCCCCTCGCCAAAGCACACCTTGCTGATATTTCACTTGTATTCAGTGCTGATTCAGTTCAGTTCACTGATCTGACAGAAAACTAACACATTAAAAAAGAAAAAAATACAGTTAGTTTACTGATGTGACTCACTCTTCAGCTGTGTAATTGCTATAGTTGAGGCAAGGGAAGTCAGCAGAGCATGTGGGTGGGGAGGGCAGCAGACTGCCCTTTGGGCAGCAACCTTGTTGTTAAATCAGGTCAAGCAATAAAGTCCCCTTTATTACTCCATGGCGTATGGTGGGATCTCAAGCCCACAGAATGCATCCACATTTTCTAAGCAGAGCCACTGTCAGAGCTCTTCATGACCATAAATCTATCCTCTGATTTTTCTTACTGCGTGATTCATGCTTTCTATCTGCCTTTCCACAACAGTCTCTAAAACTTCAACAGCCGGCTTATGGATTAACAGTAACATCTTCTTTTCTGCCAAACCCTCCTATAAAAATGCTTGATTGTCTGATACAGGGATTCAGCTATTATCACTTGAATATCAAAACCTAGCCAACTCCCTGCCTTGGAGGAACGCCAGTCTGTGGTGTATACACTCAGTTTTTGGATCCCATGAGTTTGTACAACCTATGTACCCTTTTCTAAGCACAAGCTTCAAGTGTCTGAGTTCACATATCAACTTCGACAACTGATGGGTGAGCAAACTCAAGCCTGACCTACTGCCAGGCAAATAAATTCTTCCTTCATGGCCAGGGTTCAAACCAAAGCCAGTCCTACACCAGAGTGACTTTCCCCATCTGGAGAAGCAGTCTAGAGGGTGAGCCAAATTCTAACTATGAGCAGCCAGGAAAGTTGAGCTTAAACGCGACCTTTAATCTAAATTAGTGTGATGGAATAGAAGTGTCTACTGAGCGCCTAAACCCGTTCCGTTGAACTAGACCTATGCCACACTCAAAAGGGCTTCTCTCTAAAGCGTGCTCTCAACTGTGAACAGCAATTCTCGCCACTTTGCCATTGAGCTTAAAACTCCACAGCTCTGCTTTCCTCAATGCCCTTTGCAGTCCCCCAGCTGTTTATTCATCCTGCCTCAGCTTTCGCATTACTGTAGTTGCTCCTGCTCTGTCACTGTTCTGGGTAAGAAGAATTCTGCAGAAACAGAGACTTGCGGGTAAAGCGGGGTAAACGAAAGCAGGAGGCAACCTGAGGTTTAAAAAACATCTACACAAACATGTCAAGGAAAAATATGTCTGTTCTACATAAAGTCGCAGTGACACAATGTGAGATACCTTAGGAACTGCCTAGATGGTGCTGTGTGGTGGCTGGCTGGCTGCGCGCTGCCGTATCTGCTCAGCTCTTGTTCCTCAGATGTCTTAGAGTGGAAAGCTGTTAGTAAAATTGTGTCACCCCTCATTCTGCGTCACTTATCTGTGCTGCCAAACACTTAGTAAGGTCTAATTTTAAGTATTCATCACATTGCTAATTAACACTTTCACTGAGGTCAGTGTAATGTCCTGCAATTACTAAAAAAACATTCATTTTCTCTCCTGAAAAAAGGGCTAGCCTAAAATTACTGATCTGTGACTTCATGAAACCCACTGGTTTCGATACCTAGCAGTGATTCAGTCCAGAGCACTGTGTGCACTGATTTTTAGCCCAGCCGACCTGCAATAAAAAGGAATATTGAGAGGCAAATTCATACAGAGCTGGGGCTAGATTTGCAAAGCGATTTGACAAACGCTAAATGTTGCAAATATTCCAATACCTAACTTGTAGGCACTGTGTTACAAAGTTATGCAGCCTGGCTTGTCTTGCTTGCATAGAGAGAATTTGGCACCTATGAACAGGATTTACAGAAGCCAACAGGCTAAGCACAGAGCTGCTGAAACAAATGCTGCCAGAAAGAAGGGTTTGGGCTGCATCACTCAAACCCCAAGTAATTCTATCTGGTTGGGTTTCCTGACCCTTCTGGAGATAAAGATCTAAGCAAAGTGCATTTACATACTTACTCATGGCATAAAATTTAGGCACAATGATAAACTCAGTAGCTTGAAGTTAGGTGCCTGGTAAATTCAGCCACTTTCAGGGTTGGCAAGCACCTTGAGCTTTAAGTTTTAAGAATCTCAGTCTATGTCACTTTTGAAGGTATTCTCAGTTATATCCACAAGACAGCTCCTGCAGTCTGCCCTAATTTAAAACCCAGAGAACAGAGTGGAGTTCTTTAAATCCAACCACTACTTTATTATTCAAGAAAAAATAGTGCTTTATATATATATAAAATAATATATACATTTTAATAATTAATGATGTGCATTGTAGTTTCTTTAGCCAAACATTTTACAGCATTTGGGTATGTAACCATTTCTTGGAAGATTTTTCTACTGGTAAATATTTCATATATCAGGAAACCTTAAAATGAATTCAATTTTTGTCTTTACCACAGTAGTCTCTACCATGTATCCACCATTAAAAATAAAGAGAAGATAATTTTTCCCAGTGATATATTGCTAGAGTATAGCCTAGGGCTAAGACACTTGTAAAGTTTGGGAGAGGGTAGAGAATTATTGATCTAAGGTGGTAAAGTTTAGTGAATCTTAGTTGTTTTTCTCAAAAAAGAAAACCTTTCTCCTTCAAATACAGGTGCTTTCATTAGCCTCTTCTTCGCATAGCAATTTGACTTGTCATTACTTGATTTCTCTTTTAAAATATTTATGGTTTATTTCCTTATCTCTAGTCATGCCCACAGCTGGACACACACACACACGTGTGCTTGTAAAATGCAGTGCTTTTACCCTTGATATAGATTAATTTGACATATTAAATGGGGTTTCACGGTTTTAAAAATATTTTGTCTGCATCTAGTGTGCTTCATATGTTAAAAAAACCCAGCAATTAAGAAACACAACCTTCCGATTTTAGAAGGAGTAAAATATTCAAATTGTGCAAGACTTGAAGACAGCTATACTGGAACTGTTAGGAGGTAACTACTGAAGCCAGTAAGAGTTGCAAGTATCCAATGGGCTTCATTAAGCAAGGCACTTGCAAGACATGGATACAGCATTTATGTGGCAGGGTGATAGTGGCAAGGGACCAGAAATGAACTGTATCTTCTTTGACATAATCATATCGGTATCAACAATTCATTCTATACTGTTGCAACTGGATGGAGCTTCAGTCCGCCTAAAATCTCCCTATTTGTTAACATTATGTCATTTAACAATTTGAATAAGATATTTCAAACATTTCTGCTAAATATTACCAGGCAGGTCGTAATGAGTTTATACCATTGATACGCAAAATCCGCTGGTTTCAGTCTACATGTGGATGAGTGAATCTGTGTGGCAGATTTGTTTCTCATAGTTCACTAATCTCCTTTTGAGTCTGTGAGAAGGCAAAATTCAGTTTGAAACTTATACTTTTCTCAGATCCATTGTAAAACCACTAATTTACAAATGATTCACTCTGAGAATGACCAGTTCTGAGTCGCGAAAGTCTAACTGTCTTCGGGTAAAAATTATGTTGGAAATCCAAGACAGAAAAAAAAAATACCGTGAAAAATTTGCATATATCTTTAGTGGTTTTTCCAACATGTGTGAAACCCCAATCAGTTTGGTTTTGGTTTTCACTACCAAAAGAAAAAAAAAAAGAGATAAAGACATCGTACAATTTCATTTTAAAACTGAAGGAAAGATTTTATAATAAATTAACAAACACTTTGTAAAGCCTCTTTTTCTTTTCTTTCCGGAAGCACATGTCCTATATTATTGTAGCTGTTCTGAATCTGTCCAGAGGAGCTGCATATTGCTGATATGTTGATATGAAAGTTCTGAAGAAAAGTTCAACACAACAGGTCACTACTGCTACCAGCACAACTGCAGCATCACAGCGCTAAGGTGTTTCCAGGCCCACAAAACCTGAAGCTTCACCGCTTTGTAGAAATCCAGTACTGTCAGACACAACCACACAGCCAAAGCTTCATTTGGAAGGTTTCACACAACCTCTGTGCCGCATGGCACCAGGCTCCATAAGCCACCAAAGTTTCTCTGCGTGCTCCAACAAACTTGTAACCAAATACCAGTTTACAGGAGTGTGAAGTTGTGCAAGAAGAGGACAGGAGAAGCTGTCTCCAACAGCAGATTGCTGAGGTTTAATAAATCACCCCAGTGATCCAAGCAAGCAAATCATATCCAAACTTCAGAGAAAGGCTACTTATTCTTGCCAACCTGACTGCGCTGGGGGAGGTGGGGTGGGAGAAGGGACAAGTTCTGCCTAGAAAGTTTTTACTTTGTCACTTTGAGAAACCAGTAGAAACTCTGAAATACGGTACGTCTGCAATATGAGGAGGACGCACACAAACTGCAGTTTAGTCTCACGCCTGTCTCCCTCAGTTACAACACCACACTGGATATCCAAAAACTTGTATTGTAGTTTCCTGTTCCAGAAATTCACCTGTTTAAGCACACAAATTCTTCCATAGATTACCATATTCAAGCAATTTTGGTTCTTCACATTGCTATTGTGTGGAAGAAAATGACTCCAAGAGTAGTGAGAACCCTTCTGCTAATATCCACTATATTTACTCATGATAGTTTTGGAACCATTGCTCTTATGCCACTATTACTTTTTTCAGTTAAATAGCTGTTCTTTGTCTTTAACACTTACTCCTGAATATATTTCTGAAGAATCATCCTGTCCCCTCACAATCTTTCTTTGTCTAGGTTTAGCAAACCATCTCATTTAATCTCTCTTCATGAGATTAATTCTCCATTCCTATAAGCATACTAGTAGTCTTTCTCTGCTTCCGTTTTAAGGTCATCTTTTATGAACACGAGTGACCAGAACTTTATATAAATTAAATGAAACCTTAACAATGCTTTAAGCAATGAATTAACAAGAAAATGCCCTAGATGACAGTGCATCTTACAATTATAATGGACTTTACAGTTATAATAGACTTTCAAAGTTGCTCTGCATGGCAACTGATACTCATCACCCAGGAAAACTAGGATGTCCATATTTCTTTTTCCGTTATCTTCAACTGATAAATACTCAGTATATTCAAGGGGAAAAAAAATAAGAAATCTAGTTACTGGTCCTTAAATCTCTGGCTTTGCAATTTGTGCTATTAAATTTCACCTCATCTCATCAGTCACATCAACAAAATCATCTGGTTCTCCTTGCCTGGTGATCCAATCTTTTCTTAAGACGATGGTTCCCCCTTTTATGTTACCTGTACATCTCATATGCACATGAACTTTTTACTCCTATGTCTCCTGCATCACTAATCAGTATGTTAAATGGGATCATTCCCGAGACCAACCACAAAAACATTTGTGACAGTCTCTCCTTTTGGCAGTTCCTTATTCTTCTCACAGTTCTCCTGCAAAAATAATTACTATCTTCAAGAACAAATTTCAATCCATTGTCATTGTCTAAGAAATCTATTACCTAATTAAAAAAGATAGTGGGTTTATCTAAGATGATCTACCTTTGTGAAACCAATGTTGTAATTAACCTGTATTCAATTTCTCTTCATGTTCTTTCCTTTAAAATCTGTTCTAAGACTGTATACTGCTGAAATCCTGTTTAGAAGTCTGTAGTTGCCTGGATCACCCTTTTGCTTCATATATTTTAGGTACAGATACTATATTGGGTGTTCTCAATCTTTGCATAGGAGTTGTAAATACTCATATTAAAAAAATTCTTGGTACTAGGCTTGTAGATGCTGTCAGTATAAAGACTGGATATTGTCCCAATAATCTGATTCTGAAGTATAGAAACATAATTTTTGGTTTTGTGTGGATATAATTTCTATGCTCTAGCCTCATTTTCTTTAGATACCTTTTGTTGTTGTTGACTGAGATTTTTCAAAACAGTCATGCAGCTCTGGAAACTCTTCAACTTCAGAAGGCTTTTGGAAGGTATCGCTGAGTTTGTTATACTAAATAGAGTAGTGAAAAAAACCTTCATGTCACTAAACTTCACCCTGCTCTTGCAGAAAGAGATTGGGAAACTTGAAAACCTTAGAACTGTTGCTTAAGGTGGCAAGAAAACACTTAACCTCCAGAACTGAGTCTATTGTAATAGAGACTTGCAAACATGAAAAAAATTCAAATGGTGGAACACCTCCTGATCTTCATGGCCTTAGAGGAACCATCAAATGACAAGTTTCTAGGCGGGGCCACAGCTTGAAACTGTGACTGAATTTGGAAAGAAAGAACAGTTGTGCATAGGCACGAAGAGAAGTGATCTATCATTATCCTTTCTAGTCACCACCTTTACTGAAAAGCGATGAAAACTATTTATTCAATACTTGATAGAGTCCTTGGTTAGCCTTACCTTCTTCCTTGACATTTCTTCCACCGTCACTGTATAGAAGAATCAGTTCCTCACAGTTTTTATTTATATGTTAACAAACTTCAGCCATTTATTTTCTGCTCTAATTCAGAAGCACTTGAGAACAACTTAAGTTGATTTCTATAGAGGCTCGTATTTTGAAGATAAACAAACATCTTAAAGAGTAAAGAGTTTACAAATGGTAAACTCTTTGCTCATCCCAAGAATTCTGTACTCTTCTCTCCAGTTTTTCCACTTATCTTTAACAACATCATTGCCCCTTTGAATTAAAATAACTCCATGTCTGATAATGATCCTCAGTATTCAAATTCTCAAGCCCTGAATCCAACTCCTCAATCTATTAACTAACCTTCCTGTGTACCCCAAACTTGCCTTTCTAAAAGCCCAAGCTTTGATTACAGCCTTTATTGTTGTAGTAGTTATGTGTCTCACAACCACCAATAAATCTACCTTTTGAATTCCTCTGTAACAGGGGAAAATATGATCACCATTTTACAGGAAGAAGGTAAGGTAAAGTTAGCAGTTTGCCTACAGGATCCATGGCTGAAGTGAGAACCAAACCTCATTCCTAAAAGCATCATATGTGTGATAATTCTCAAATTTGATGTGAATATGGGATAAAAGTATGCACTAGGCACAACAGTAGTCACCAAAATATGAAATATAAACCTTAACCTACTAAGTTTCTCTTAATTGTACCCCACCCATTAGTTCAAGGTATATTTTTTTTTCTTGATTCTCTGTGCCTCTTTAACAAATATCATTTTTACCTGCTTACACAATCTGGAGCAACTTGAGACTTCAGGGTGTATGCTCAATGCCTCAAAAAACACGTATGTTCAAATCAGAATGTGGCATAAATGAAAGCATGCTGATACAGTTGCTGATGTATTTTGTTTCTGTCTCTGTTTCTTGCATAATATCAGTGCTTGGGCTCTCCTCAATTCTTTGGAAGGTATAGTCCCTTGGGGCCATGGAGATAACAACAGCAAACCCAAACCACCTGGAGACAGCATTTAGTAGATGATTAACCCAATGGTGAATCAGAACATTTGAAACAGAAACAAGAAAACAGCAGGAAATAACTTGCACTGTATGGCTGGGAAAACTGGAGTGAAATCCCAGCCCCATCAAAGTTAATGCTTAATGCAGAAATTCATTCTTGATATTTATGATCTTTCCTGAATAGCTCTAATGTCATTTATTTCATTTATGACAAAGTTTGAGATGAGAAAATGATATGGGACAGTGTATCAGTTAACATAATAGTCATGCACATACCTGTTTGCTTCTGTGTGCTTGTGTTTGTTGGAAATTTATAAAGATTCTTTTCTGTGATAATAGGAGTAAGAAACCTGTAGAAACTTACCTCTTCTTCCTTTAATGCTGACTCGATTTTTTTTTTTCTTGGAATAGCTACACAAACTGAACAACCGAGGTGGGAGAACAATAAAATTACTCATTGTGGCTTTATTTATTGCAAAAGCACCAAACAAGAAACCAGTGTCAATCAAATCTTAATATCTGTTGCTAGGAGAAAAAATTAGGAGAAGCTTACAGCAGTCAAACTCCGAGGATGTTCCCCTGGTGTGGACACAGAGAGCATGCTCAGTGGAATCCACCTGGCTTCATCAGAGCTGGCGATCTTCCATATCGCCATCAGGGAGTCATTTGGATCCGGGTTTCTGCTATTTGAGCTGAGGAGGGGGCGGAGATGGGGTGGAAGGTCAGAGTCTGAGTGGGCTCATGAATCATGGCTAAATATTCTCCGTGGGTGCCAACTTTTAAGAGCCCCGAAGAGCCTCCGTGGACAACACCCATGGAGCTGGAGTCTCCACTGGGCAGGGCCCCAGATAATTTCTGGTGTGTGTGTTTGCAATATTTTCTTATCTGTGTTTGATCTTATTCAAGCTAGCAAAGTTATGTATTTGAAGGAGACCTGAGATTGGGGCCGGGGGGGGGGGGGGGCATGTCTTTGGATTTTTTTGGGGGGGGGGGGGGGGGGGGGGGAGGCATGTCTTTGGATTTTTTTGAAAGAGACAAATACATAACAACCCTAGGAAGAAGTCTATATGGGGGAGGAGAGCAAGAGGAAGTAACATGGGAACTTCTGGTATTCTTTTGTTATCTTGATGATATGGGCTTTGTCAAGCCTGAAGTCAAGAATCCATCAGGCTCCCTCTGAGCACAGCCTTAAATTGAAGCACAATTGTGCTTCACTGTAAAGTCACTGGGACTACTCGTGATGATCCACATAAATTAGGCATGTGTCTAAATGTGATGCGGGACTATGAAAATTCCATTTAGAAAATACCAGGAGGTTTTGGAGGACGTTAATAAGTGAAATCTTTGCCTTTTTTTTTAATTTTTTTAATGAAGTCACTGTGCTACTTTTGTAACGTTATAAAGCCTTCTTGATTGGAGGTCTCTGGCAAAACTCTGGGGGAAAAAAATCCTTCAAGGCAGCAGCATACTAGGTAATGTCAAATTAAAACTAAACAAACAAAGACCTTCAGTAAAAAAAACCACAGCAAACCAAACCACATTTCTCCCCATTTCAAGGGATAATTTCTTTCTTTTTTTTTTTTCACTGAAACTATTAAATAAATATGCTTGTATTTTACAAGTGTGCTTGCTGCAAAAAGTGCAATCTATTTGTACAGCAGAGAGAATGAAGGACTTAGTGCTTAAAGGCACAAAAAGGGTGTGTAATAGGATTCTGGCATCTTCCCAGACAGCTTGCAGACAAATTCAGAGACGAACAGAGAAGTATCCTTTTTGAAGTATATTTGGCCAAGGTCTCATTCACAAACAGATAAAACCAACACATTTCTGCATGATAAGGGTCAACAGAATAGCGTATTAGTTTGAGAAGAGAACCCATCTGCAATTTTCTTATATAAAAATATACGAGGACACAACAGGAAAGCTGTCAGCATGACAGTTGGAGGATTCTGCCAAGGAGCCAGATGCTAGTGTCAGAAGAACATGTTCCACAGCTTGGCATCTGGGTTCTCTCATTGCCCTCCAAGAAGGAAGAAAAGGAGGAGTGATAAGATATGCCTAAATGAATAAAACTACAAGCAATTCCACCACCACCCCCAACATGCTCAAATCACTACTTCTTTTAGAAAATCCTCAGCTACATGTTCTCCTACATCTTTTAAATTAAAATGGAAGGTGATAAATTTAACCCACTTATGTTTTAGTATGTTTAAAAAGCATTCGCAGTTCTGAATACATAAGTCTCACATGATTTTAACTGCTCATGTGTGTAGCTGTGAAATTTATTTTATTATTTTATGTTGGTTTTCCACAATTTTGCTACAGAATAGATTTCAAGATCAATTTTTAGCCCATGTCGTTCTTGGGAAGGGGAGGATATAATACCGCATTTACAGTTGAGAGCGAAGAATAATTACAACTTTGTTCTTTCTCTGAATAGTTACTAACTGAGAAAAGCTCAGAAATATCTAGGGCAAAATGCAAAGGGTCAGTTTAAGACCCAACAAGTTCATGAAGCACCGTAGGGAATCACCTCGTAAAGGGATGTGTGTAGGAAAGAAAACACTGTTCTTAAGATAGCTTTGAGAAAGCCATAGTTGCCACACAGCCCCCTTAATGATTCTGATCATAGAGTAGCAAGGCTAAGGCTGTGTTCATAGTCCCAGGTCCTTTAGTCACATCCCCTTGCTATGGGCAATTAAGTAAGCCATAGCTTTGTATCCATGTTCCTTTCCTGAGTCTATCACCGTGATGCCTGAAAGTGCCAGCCTTGACTCAGTTCTCAGGTGCTGCTGGATCTCTGCCTTTCTCCTGCTGACCAGCTCTGATTAAGGAGGACGGAGTGGTCCACTCCAGGAAGTTGGTTGGATCCCACGTGTAAAGCTTTAAAAATAAAGACCAAACTCCTGTTGTTTTTGAGATCTCTGTGAAAAGAGACCAGAAGACAGGGTTTGTGTACTTTCACCTGTCTTGCAAAATAAACTGGCCACTCTGAGCTGACAGAAGTTTTTAAGGTGAGACACTTCAGAACTGCAAGTAGCATTTTCCCCCATACCTTACTCTGGATAGGTGTGTTGTAGCCACCACTTGCACTGCTCTTCTAAAGGGCATGGGACTGGTTTCCACCTAGGACTATTCATAATTTAGATAAAACAGCAGATTATTGCTCTCTCTCTGCACTTCTTTAAAAGCACTTTAAGTCACCTCCAGTACCAGTCCATGCCCAGAATGTTGAGGCAGAGAGAACGAGGCAGAAATACTGTCATTTACAGGAAGTTTATTTCCCTCTCCATCCAATGACGCCTGGCATAGGTGCTGGTATTTGTTCTCAAAATCAATGACTGAGCCCTTTCAGGTGTCATTCTTCCTACCTCTCCTCCAACACAGCACCTACAGAAATGATGAGTGGAAATGCTTTTTCAAGTAACTGAGAGGTATTCAGGAAACAGTATTGCAAGCTCCATCCCAAGTTGTCTTGTTAACAGACTGCCAGAAGAGTCTGTTATAATTCACTGTAGGGACAGAAGGAGAAGTAAAGCAAACTATCACTGCTACTGTATTACCTACTCTTTGGATGCATGATAAAATATGCACTTAGGATAAAAACTTATGGTGCTTGACCCCCAAATTAAGAAAGTGCTATCCATACAAACATAGTCAAAGAATTCTTTAAAATCAAAGCCTATATCTAAGAAGCAAATCTCCGTATTCATTCTGCCTAAGTGACTTCAGGAACACATTTGCTTTGCTCAGAAATCAAAAGGTGATTTTAGTCACTGTCTACACTTTCAAATCCATTTGGGATTTGAAAATCAAACTGTTCTTGCTGCCTCTTCTATCAGCGCTGGCAATAAAGCGTCTGCTGTTAGAACCGCTCCAACAATGGGATGTGGGACATGCAGTAAAAGAGATCTCAGCTCAGTCTTCTACGGCTGCCACTGCCTTAGCAGAGCTCGCAACACAGTAGGAAAACCCACTTTCAATCAAGTCAGTGGATACGGTGCGAAGTCACATATGGGAAACAGACAAGGAAAAGGTCCATTTCTGCAATAACACTTTCCTATTTTAATTTAATTTTCTGGTCCAAATTTGGGCTACATTATGTTCTTAGCCCTACTGATGGGATATAGAGCTGAGTTTGACTCATTTCCAGAGACATAATGTTTCCTAATCTCCTAAATGACTGAAGGAAAAAAAATTGAAAATTCAGATCAGTCAGAGCTGACCCCAATTGCTGAAAGCAGAAATACATCTGATCCAAAAAGGAGGAAAATCTTGGTTACTTCTTGCTTCCATGGTCATATTTGATAGAGTGGGATATATTCAAAAGATGTTAGCAAGTCCATTTTTCATTTTAATCTTCTTTTTTATTTTACGAAGTAAAAAACTATCTGACCTTGTGAAGCCAAGGCTGTTTAATTCTATTTTAGTTTACTGCAAGGACAGGAAAAATGCTGATCTTGACACCTCTTGGAAAGACATCAATAAGAAGAAATCTAGATCCCTCAACTTTTATTATTACACAACGGCTAGGACAACCTCGTGAAAGAAAACTCTTTCACTCAGAATATGCAGTAGAAAGTTCTGTGCAAATGACGAAACAGCAAGAGGCTAGAAATGTATAAGAAGTGGTGTTCCTCTGATCAAAGTTTGAGGACATTTGTCATCAAAATACTGAGGTCCTTATTGGATTGATCTGACATGGAGAACTCTGCATGACTCCAAACATTAACGGACCCTCAGAAAAAAGCAGACCAAAGCAGGAA